>NC_045428.1:535543367-535698350 GCF_902635505.1 Sarcophilus harrisii
AATAGAAGCTTTATGGTTCTGAGAAACAGGTTTCTGAGATTCAGACTACAAGGATCTAGGATCTATTAATTGCCCAGGTTCTGACTTCACCCACACAACAATTGCTAATTGAAAGCACTTTATTGAGGGTGAAATTGATTTTTATTTAGTGTTATTGATCAAGATCATTCTTTCCATATTCTTTGTTTCTGAAAAGTACAAGTAACTGATAGCAAAATCTAGTACATGAAACTTGCGTGGGGACACATCCAATTAAAGAAGCATTTTCCATACATATTGATATTCAAGGGAAAACCTTCAGAGAATGTGACCCTAAAAACTCCAGTATTCCACTATTAAAGATAAAGATCTTTATATAAGGTTATTTTCACTCTCTTTTATGATTTCTTCTCAACTATAGATGTGCTGGATTTACTTTTCAAATAGAAGCTTCAAGCCCAGGTCTCTTTTGGGATCTAGCTTTGAATTGCATATAATCTTGGAGTAGAACTGGTATATTCCTTAGGGAATAAGGCCATAGCTACTCCTTGTTCATCTCTATATATCAACTACTTACTATTGGCCAGAAGAATAATAACTATCAGACCAGGATTGATCTATTTTTCCTCCCTTTCCTTGTGTTATACACACTCACTCATAATTGTTTCTTGAATCACTGTAAAATACTATTATCTAAGTCATCACCCTGGTTAGAACCTGAAATCATCTCACCTGCTTTTGAATATAGTAAAAGGGATTCCATCCCTCTAATACCAGCCCAGCTTTGTAGCAATGTCATGTTTGTTTTCAATGGACTTTTCCTCTTTCTTGTAGTATTAGATCACAAGGCACAGAGAGGTATTCCATAATTCAAGATCTCTATATTTCTAATTATATGGCACTTTGCTACAGTGAAAGGTTCCCAAAATTTTCATTCAAGCTGGCTTGGTTCATGCCATTAAAATCATTTTTGTCTTAGACAAAAATTACTTTCAAAAAACAAAATTAATTGACATTCTCTTACATCTCCAAATTTTTAGAAATTATCAACTTTGTATTTTTATTTTTTTATTCCCATCTCCACATGAAATGTATCTGTGTGTTTGCTACACTACTCCTTTCTCAAACCATTGGAGCACTGAATCCTTGATAAAGTAACTAGGATCCTGATTTATTATCTTGGTTATGTATCATAGAGCTAAGTATATACCATGAATTAGAATATTAGATTTTTAACCAGAAAGACAATGTTCTAATCCTTTCTCCCATATTTATTAGTTGAGTCATCTCACCTCAATCACTTAAATTCTCTTAGCCTCAGTTTTTTTTAATCTATAAAATAGAGGTGATAATGATAGGATATACTTCTCAGGGTGGTAGAAAGGAATAAATGGGATAATACATATAAAATATTACATAATATTTTAATTTAGCTATTATTCTCATTATATTGCCCAAACCTAAAATCATTTAAGATGGCAGAAACTTAACATAATTGTTTGTTAAATTGAATTAAATTTGTGATGACATTTTGTAATGGATGCTCAACATTATACTCAATACATAATAGAAGGTCTTTCTTATGAAGATAGGACAGTTATTCTTGTCAACTGTAAATTCAATAAGTCAGGAACATTGTATGGAAGCTAGGAAAAAATGAATGCAATCTAAGTCTTGGAGGTTTTTGCTGATCTGGAGTTCTAAGCCTCCTTTTGGGAATGGTATTTTAGGAAGTGGAGTATAGATGTCAATAAAAGATGAAAAGTATCAAATGTATGAATTATTTTTCATTTCTTTCCATTTAATTTTTCATTTATATATTCTTTCATTCTAGCCCAAAAAAGACCCTTCCTAATTTAAGTGGATTGCTAAACATAATTATGGTGCATATGTATAAAAGAATAATAGTGCTATATTAGAAATAATAAAACAGGCAGTTTCAAAAGTAATTGAGAAGAACACTATGAACTCATGCATAATGAAGAGAATACATCAAATGATGACATTACAGAGAAAAAAAAAACTTTGGTTGTTTGTTTGTTTTGTCTCATTTAGACCCAGATAAGTCCAAAAGACTAACACTGACACATAATAGAAATCTTCTGGCAGAGAAGCAATGGACTTCAAATGCAAAATGATTCATATAAATTTGGACTGACCAGTTTGAATATTTACTATTCATATTTTATGAGGGTATTATAATTTTTAGTGTTGTCCTATTGGGGTACTGTTGGAAGGAAAGTTAATAAGTCCGTGTAAAAGGACAGCTAGGTGGTATAGCGGATAGAGCACCAGCCCTGAAGTCAGGAGGACCTGAGTTCAGATCTGATCTCAAGACACTTAACACTTCCTAGCTGTGTGACCCTTGGCAAGTCACTTTACCCCAATTGCCTTTATTAAAAAAAGTCCTTGTAAAAATGATTCTATAATTCTACAATTGCACGATGTTTTGAGCATGAATGTCAACTAATTCAGACAAATATCTTTGATTTGTCTAGGACTTTTCTTTTTTCATGGGAAGCTTTAAATCCTAAAAAAGAAAGCAAAATGTGGCCTTGTACTCATCTAGTTAAAATAATCCCCCTAGTCTTAAAGAATATTTTGTTATCATTTCAGGTTTCTGCTAGAAGATTGATGACTAGGGTTTGACCCACAGAAAAGTATTTTTTTTTGTTAATCTCAATAGGATTTCATCTTTCCAAATACACATAGACATAGTTTTCAACATTTATTTTTGTAAGACTTTGTGTTCCAAATTTTTCTCTTTCCCTGTCTTACTTTTCCCCTCCCCAAGACAACAAGCAAAGTGATATAGGTTAAATATATGCAATACCATAGAGCACACAGCTGCTAGCTTTATTGTAGTGCCAGCTTCCATTTGTCAAAATCCCTCTCTCTGTAACATTTGGGTTCCTCACTTCTTTGACAATTTTGCACAACAGGAGTAAGAATTTCACCACCATCAAAACCAGAATAGATCTTTGATAATCACAAAAAAAATCTGAAGAGATGAAAAGTGTGGTACTCACCATGAACATTGTGTTATGGGAGGCTATAGTAATCAGTAGTGCAAGAATAAAGTTAAGGAGCTCAGTTGAACTAGATTTAACAATAACTGTATACTCACAAAAGAGAAATGAGGTTTTTACAGATAAGGCAAAGCAAAAGAGGTTATATAAAGCATCTTATTGATAGAAGGAAGAATGATTTAAAAATGTTACTGCCTCCCTCAGACATGTACTATTCTCCCAGATGTAAAGAGTGAGAATCCCAAGAGGAAGAATGAGTCAGGGACAATGATTCTATTGACACTAATTATAAAGTTGATTATGTAATATAAATTGCTAAAATGTATGAAATGTGGGTACTGCTGAAATGTATGCCAATTCACTTTTCCTTGCAAGTCTTTTAAATTTAGGAGGATAATTCACTAGTTATAAGAAGCATCTGACAAACTTTCTTAAAAACAAGATTTCCTAGTGTAAAGCAGGTACTTCCTATTTCTATCAAACCTACATGAAAAAATTTTGCAAACCTATCCTGAAATTTATTTATTCAATCCTACTCTCTTTCATGACTATAATTCTTACAGTTCCAGTTGTCTCTGGGATATATCCAAATGGATGTCCTACAGATATCCTAGCTGAATACATTCAAATTTGCATTTAGGAAACTCAACTCAAATCTGGGAGACTACAGATGTTTCCTTAAAATCTGAATGCAATTAACTACCTAAGGATTTATTAAATTATACTTAAAGTCGTTAAAATGGAAGAGATGCAATGAAAAGCTCTAAATGTGGGTGTTATTTACTAATGTGATATTAGAGGAATAAGGAAGTTAAGATGTTAAAGATGGGAAGTCAAGTAAATAAGCATTTATTAAACACCTATTTGAGATGTTAAGTAGTGCTGCAGTAAACAGAGACATAAGACCAGAAAAGAGATGTGACTTCAAATCTGGACTTTGACACTTCCTTTGTTAACCTGTGCAAGTCATTTAACCCTTATGTATCTCAGCTTCCTTAACTACAGAATGGGAATAATAACAATAGCTATTTTGCATGATTGTTGTGAGGACCAAATGAAAGAATATTCATAAAATACTTAATACAGTACCTGGAACATAGTAGGTACTATGTAAAGCTTATTTCCTCCTCTTTTCTGCTATCTGTGCCATCTATTGTGTTAATCCCTATGGAAATAAGGTAAAAAAAAAAAATCCCTGCTTTCAAGAAACCCAGTTTAATGGAGACAGTATAGAAGCAATTATGTACATATAAAATATATGCATTACAAATGAAAATAATTTCAGAATGAAGACACTAGTATTATGGAGGGTAGGAAAAGATTTTTCATAAAAGGTGAGATTTCAGTTGGGACTTAAGGAAGCCAAGGAGGAAAATAATGAGACAATACATAAGAATCTTGATACAATAATGCAAAAACGTTAAAAGAAAATGGAGTGATAGAACATGAGGGCAAAATAGAAATAGGAAAAATCTACCCATCACCAACCTTTGTGTACAACACATCAAAATATTATTGCCAAATTTTGAAACTCCCAAATCAAAAATAAAAATTTGCAAGAAACAAGAAAAAATATCAAATTTGCTGGAGCTACAATTATAATTCTACAGGATTTATCAGCAATCACAATAAAAATGTCATTGGTCCTGGAATAATACATACCAGCAATCAATATTTGACCTGTGTCCAAAAGTATTGCATTCATCAAAAGTACCCCTTAAATTGAGTGGGAAAAATGGATATTCAAAATATTTGCAGATTTTCAGGTCTTTGTCTCAACCAAACCCAAACTTAAAAGACAGTGTAACATATAAGAGCCAGTATCAAAGATTCATATCAGGGAACTCAATATGGACAAATTGTGTTTTTGTTTACATGGACAAATATCTATCTATCTATCTATCTATATATGTGTGTGTGTGTGTGTGTGTGTGTGTGTGTGTATATCTCATATATTTGTGTGTATATATATATATATCTCATATATTTGTATATATATATGTATATATATATATATATATATATAATATATTTACAATTGGCATTAATATTTGGATAGCTCCAAAAGAATAACTGGGGCAGAATTATGACATGGCTTTAAAAAGCAAAACTGTCTAGAAAAAAGGTAAATATAACAAGTACATTATACAAATATGGTACAGAGGAAGAACTGATACAGGGGCATGATTGGGGGAGAAAGGCTCATAGTTCTAAAATCCTACTTACATCACAATTGGGTTAAATAGGAAATCCTTCATATATACCATGAAGGGTATAGAAACCTACAAAATCTATAAAGAAATAAATAAGGGAGGAGAGAATGGGAAAAAGTGGGACATAGAAGGATGTGTAGATTTATGGAAGAGGGACAAGGTGTGTAGATTATTGGACAAGGGGTAAAGGATAAGATGGGACATAGATACATGGTATTTGGTATTTGGACAAGATGTGTAGAATAATTGGAAAAAATAAATGAGGGAGGGGTGGCATAGAATATAGTGGGATAAAGAAGTGCATTTAAATTAATTAAAGTGGGATAAAGTATGTATATTAATGGTAATGGGATAAAGAGGGAAGGAAAGGTTGAGGGAGAAGATAAGAAAGGGATCCATGGGTGTAGGAAGGTTAAATAGTAAGTCAAGTTAAGGTGCAAAATTAAAATAGAAGAGTTAGTAGGGATAAAAAAAATGAGATGTATGCAAACACTACAACAATGATCAGGAGTAGTTTATTAGAAAAAAACCTAATAAGCATTTATTTTAGACAAAGTCAAACTTAAAAGATTAACTCTTGATAGAAATCTACATTATACATTAGCCATATTGATAAATTGTTTTAGATGCATGTTTACATATGAGTAAATGTATATATGTGTGTGTGTGTGTGTGTGTGTGTATGTGTGTGTATATATATATGTAGAGAGAGAGAGAGAGAAAGAGAGAGAGAGAGAGAGAGAAGGTATATGTGTGTGTGTGTGTGTGTGTGTGTGTGTGTGTGGATACTCATGAATATAATCTTTGCTATTACTACTGCTATTAATACTACCATATACTTTCTTAAAATGGAAATTTATTGTTATATATTTTCAATCCTCCCTGATATTCTTCTGGGTAAATGACAGTGGGTTTTTTTTTTTTGTTTGTTTTTAATTTTTCTTTTTTGCTTTTCTTTTTCTGTTTTTCTCTTATTTTATAAGAAAAGGAAAAAGAAAAGAAAATAAAGGAAGGAAGTCAATCCAACTTTGTCATATTTTAAGAAATTGCCACATATATCACAACCTTCAATGACCACCACCATGATCCGTCAGCAGCTATCAACATTAAGTCAAGACCCTGCACTAGAAAATAGATTCCAACTCACTAAAGGCTAAGATAATGATTAGCAATTTTTAGCAATGAAGTATTTTTTTCTAATTTAAGGTATGTACTTTCCTGTGATGTAGATGGGATTAACTGACTTGCCTAGGATCAATAGCTACTATGTGTTAAGTACTTGAGGCCAGAAGTGAACTCAGAAGTGGTCAAGTCCTCCTGACTTCAGGGCTAGTACTCTATCCATTGCACCATTAAGTTGTCCTTGATATATGTATTTTAAAGATATCACTATTCCTCAACACAGATAACTTTCATAGAAGAAATTAAAAAGGCTCTCACAAGAGAGCTAGAAGAAAAATGGGAAAAGGAAAGGGAGGCTTGGCAAGAGAGTCTGGAGAAGTCATCCCACTCATTTAAAGACAGAATGGATAAAGAAATCAAATCCTTGAAAAATAGAATTAGTGAACTGGAAATAGAAAATAGCTCTCTAAAAAATAAAATTGGGGAAATGGAAAAAAATTCCATGGAACAAAACAATTCCCTTAAAAACTCAATTGGACAATTAGAAAAAGATATAAAAAAAAGAAAATTAGAATGGAACAAATGGAATTGAATGACTTGAGGAGACACCAAGGATCAGTCAAGCAAAACCAAAAAAATGAAACAATGGGGAAAAAATGTCAAATACCTCCTTGGGAAAACAACAGACCTGGAAAATAGATCTAGAAGAGACAATCTGAGAATTATTCAACTCCCTGAAAAATATGATGAAAAAAAGAGCCTGGACACCATTTTCCAGGAAATTATTAAAGAGAACTGCCTAGAAGATATAGAAACAGAGGGTAAAATAGACATTGAAAGAATTCATCGATCTCTTACTGAAAGGGATCCTAAAATCAAACCATCACAAAATATAGTTGCCAAATGCCAGAACTATCAGATGAAGGAAAAAATACTGCAAGCTGCTAGAAAAAAATCAATTCAATTATAGAGGAGCCACAATAAGGATTACTCAGGATCTAGCAGTATCCACATTAAAGGATCTAAGAGCCTGGAATCTGATATTCCAAAAAGCTAAGGAACTTGGTATGCAGCCAAAAATAACTTACCCAGCCAAAATGAACATTTTTTTCCAGGGAAGAAGATGAACATTCAACAAAATAAGTGAATTTCATCTATTTTTGATGAAAAAAATGGAACTTAACAAAAAGTTTGATCTACAAATATAGAACTTAAGAGAAAACTAAAAAGGTAAAAAGAAATCTTGGGAACTATATTTCTTTTATAAAGATATATAAAGAATACATGTATACCTTGTTTTAGAAACTAGAGGTGGAAAGGAAATCATACCAGAAAAAGGGTAAAGTGGGGGTACTACATCTCACGAAGAGGCAAAGGAAACCTATTATATCTGAGAGAAAGAATGGAGGGGGATGGATATAGTGTGTATCTTACTGCCATCGGAATTGACTTAAGGAGAAAAATTTTACACATATTCGATTTATGGTGTAACTTTTCCCACCTCATTGAAAAGTGGGAAGGGAAAAGGGAAAAGGGAAGGAATAAGCTAAGCAGAAGGGAATACAGAAATTGTGAGGAAAAGGAGTAAGATGGGGGAGGCACTCTAAGGTGGGGGGAGAGGGATACTAAAAAGGGAGGACTGTGAGAAGCAAGTGGTGCTCACAAAGTTAATACCGGGGAAGGAGGTTAGGGGAAAGGAAGGGAGAAAAGCATAAACAGGGGTTAACAAGGTGGCAAGTAATACAAAATTGGTAATTTTAACCATAAATGTGAATGGGGTAAACTCCCCCATAAAGAGGAAATGGTTAGCAGAAGGGTTTAAAAGCCAGAACCCATTAAAAACAACAATATGTTGTTTACAGGAAACATACCCAAAGCAGGGAGATACATACAGAGTAAAGGTACAAGGTTGGAGCAGAATCTTCTATGCTTCAGGTGAAGTCAAAGAAGCAGGGGTAGCCATCCTGATCTCAAATCAAGCAAAAGCACAAATTGATCTAATTAAAAGAGATAAGGAAGGGCACTATATCTTGCTAAAGGGTAGCATAGATACTGAAGCAATATCAATATTAAACATATATGCACCAAGTGATGTAGCATCTAAATTCTTAAAAGAGAAATTAAAAGAGCTGCAAGAAGAAATAGACAGCAAAACTATAATAGTAGGAGATCTCAACCTTGCACTCTCAGAATTAGATAAATCAAACCACAAAATAAATAAGAAAGAAGTCAAAGAGGTAAATAGAATATTAGAAAAGTTAGATATGATAGATCTCTGGAGAAAACTAAATGGAGACAAAGAATTACACTTTTTTCTCAGCAGTTGATGGAATCTATACAAAAACTGACCATATATTAGGACATAAAAACCTCAAACTTAAATGCAGTAAGGCAGAAATAGTAAATGCATCCTTTTCAGACCACAATGCAATGAAAATTACATTCAAGAAAAATCCAGGGGAAAATAGACCAAAAAATAATTGGAAACTAAATAATCTCATACTAAAGAATGGGTAAAACAGTAAATCATAGACATAATTAATAACTTTACCCAAGAAAATGACAATAATGAGACATCATACCAAAATGTGTGGGATGCAGCCAAAGCAGTAATAAAGGGAAATTTCATATCTCTAGAGACCTACTTGCATAAAATAGAGAAAGAGGTCAATGAATTGGGCTTGCAACTAAAATGCTAGAAAAGGAACAAATTAAAAACTCCCAGTCAAGCACTAAACTTGACATTCTAAAAATAAAAGGAGAGATCAATAAAATTGAAAGTAAAAATTTATTGAATTAATTAATAAAACTAAGAGTTGGTTCTATGAAAAACTAACAAAATAGACAAACATTTAGTAAATCTTATTTAAAAAGGAAAGAGGAAAATCAAATTGTTAGTCTTAACAATGAAAAGGGAGAACTCTCCACTAAGAGGAAATTAGAGCAATAATTAGGAGTTACTTTGCCCAACTTTATGCCAACAAATCCGACAACTTAAATGAAATGGAAGAATACCTTCAAAAATATAGTTTGCCCAGATTAACAGAGGAATAAGTAAATATCCTAAACAGTCCCATTTTAGAAAAAGAAATAGAACAAGCTATTAACCAACTCCCTAAAAAAATCCCCAGGACCAGATGGATTTTCATGTGAATTCTACCAAACATTTAAAGGACAATTAACTCCAAGCTATATAAACTATTTGAAAAAAATAGAGATTGAAGGAGTCCTACCAAATTCCTTTTATGACACAGACATGGTACAGATACTTAAACCAGGTAGGTTGAAAACAGGGAAAGAAAATTATAGACCGATCTCCCTAATGAATTTTGATGCTAAAATCTTAAATAAAATATTTGCAAAAAGATTACAGAAAATCATCCCCAGGATAATATGCCATGTACAAGTAGGATTTATACCAGGAATGCAGGGCTGGTTCAATATTAGGAAAACTATTAGCATAATTGACTATATCAATAACCAAACTAACAAAAACCATATGGTCATCTCAATAGATGCAGAAAAAGCATTTGATAAAATCCAACATCCATTCCTAATAAAAACACTTGAGAGGATAAGAATAAATGGACTTTTCCTCAAAATAGGAGCATATATTTACAATTGTCAGTAAGCATCATATGCAATGGGGAAAAACAGAAACCTTTCCCAGTAAGATTAGGAGTGAAAGCAAGGTTGCCCACTATCATCTTTATTATTCAATATTTTATTAGAAAGACTAGCTTTGGCAATAAGAGTTGAGAATGAGATTAAAGGAATTAGAGCAGGTAATGAGGAAACCAAACTATCACTCTTTGCAGATGATATGATGGTATACTTAGAGAACCCCAGAGATTCTACTAAAAAGCTATTAGAAATAATTTATAAGTTCAGCAATGTTGCAGGATACAAAATAAATCCACATAAATCCTCAGCATTTTTATACATCACCAACAAAATCCACCAGCAAGAGATACAAAGACAAATCCCATTCAAAATAACTATCAATAATATAAAATATTTGGGAATCTATCTACCAAAGGAAAGTCAGGAAGTGGATGTCCAACAATGTGAAGGTCATAGCACCAGAATGGCTGGAGATCAGCATGCTAGGATGGATAGTAAATATTAGTAGTATTATAATCACATCTGTGTAGAGGTACAGAAGACCAGTGGTTTTTGTTGTCCTGATGTGGGATAGAGAAGAAGGAAGAAATATGAACCTTGTTTTCAAGGACACCCTGTTCTTTTATTTATTTATTTTTAAAAATAACTTTTTATTGACAGAACCCATGCCAGGGTAATTTCTTACAACATTGTCCCTTGCACTCACTTCTGTTCTGATTTTTCCTCTCTCTCTCTCCACTCCCTCCCCCAGATGGCAAGCAGTCCTATACATGTTAAATAGGTTCCCGTATATCCTAGATACAATATATGTGTGCAGAACCAAACAGTTGTCTTGTTGCACAGGGAGAATTGGATTCAAAAGTATAAATAACCCGGGAAGAAAAACAAAAATGCAAGCAGTTTACATTCATTTCCCAGTGTTCATTCTTTGGGTGTAGCTGCTTCTGTCCATCCTTGATCAATTGAAACTGAGTTAGATCTCTTTATCGAAGAAATCCACTTCCATCAGAATACATCCTCATACAGTATCATTGTTGAGGTATATAATGATCTCCTGGTTCTGCTCATTTCCCTTAGCATCAGTTCATGTATGTCTCACCAGTCCTCTTTGTATTCATCCTGCTGGTCATTTCTTACAGAACAATAATATTCCATAATATTCATATACCACAATTTACTCAACCATTCTCCAATTGATGGGCATCCATTCATTTTCCAGCTTCTGGCCACTACAAACAGGGCTGCCACAAACATTTTGGCACATACAGGTCCCTTTCCCTTTTTTAGTATCTCTTTCGGGTATAAGCCCAGTAGAGACACTGCTGGATCAAAGGGACACCCTGTTCTTTTGGACTTTCCTTTGGTCTTATGACCTCTAACTTAGGGAGAGACAGATGGGTTAGGGGAAATGTTATTCCCATGTGGAACTTTTAGCTTGCTGAGGGAAATATGCCATTAATGAACTTGCTCCAAGGATTCCATTTTATATAAGGAGATAAATGACCCCTAGATTCAAGAAGGGTGACAAAGATATTTCTGCTCAGGAGCCCTTGGACTAAAGGGAGACTCATACTATGCCCAGTGAAAGTAGATTGGCATGGCATATTCTGTAGCTGTAGATAGCTACTTCTTAATGTAAGAATACAATGAACCTGGTTTGGTAAGGGTGACATTTTATATTAGATCACTTTACTCCTCTACCCTTAAAATAACCTACCCAGACCTCAGTTTCTATGTATATAAAATTAATAGATTGGACTTAATAACTGATGAGATTCTTTCTACTCTAAAACTCTGATTCTATGAACATATGACATTATTTTATATAACATTTATATTTAATTTGTCTAGAATTAACTTTACATTGTTTCTTCCCACTAGAATGGAAGCACTTTAAAGGCAGGGACTATTTCATTTTCATCACTGCATCCTCAACACCTAATACAATAAATACAATAACTACAATAATATTTACTATTTATAATTGTAATTTACAATAAATAAAAAATAATACAACACCCAATACAATAATGTAATGAATTTTATCACTTAGAATTGAATTTAAATGAGGAATACTCACATATTTCCCTTAGGGGCACTATATTTATTAATTGAGATTTAAAAGCACTGAACCTTTTTTACAAATTATTTTGCCTGCCATATTGAATTAAATAATATAGAGCTTTTTGGTTTTTATGGGTTATTTTCTACCCACCTAGGTAGGGCAGGTTTATGCCCAAAGAATTTAAACTCCTTGATTGTTGCAATTGTTTACTTTTTTGGTGTTTGCATCCTCAGTGCCTGGCACAATATTTTGCATGGGTTCTTAAGAAATGCTGATTGATTGATTGATATGTACTTTAATGTATATCAAATTATTCTCCAAGTCATCCAAATTAGTTCCACAGGAAGGATTTTCTCAGCACTCAGCTTGCATTTTTAAAGATTTTTAAAATTTCATGAATACAATTCTAACTCTGACTTTCTCAAGTTCCTTTCCTAGTAAAATATATCTTTGATGATACATTCACAGTACCTTAACATTTTATCTTACCTACAGTTATATGCCCCAACCTACTAAAAACCAGCATAAATTTTTTAAATAAAACTATGAATCTTGGTAGTTGGAGAATTGTAGCTATATTACATCACCAGAAGAATGAATGCTCCTTTCACAACATTTTTCTTAGATGTCCCTTTCTCTTTATTAAGATAGCCACCACCGTCATTCAATGATTCCTGACGATTTTGAAGTTCTGAATCAGTCTTATCATGGCTTAGGGAATCCAATGGTTCCTGCAGATTTTGAAGTCCTGCATCAGTCTCATCAACAATTATTTATGTTCATGAGTCAATTGCCATACACATAAGGTTAACGGTCAGGCTCTTTCAGTGGCATACATTGTCAGAGATGGAACCACCAGATGTTTCTTGGGTCTTTTTCATTTCAAGGGTCTTCTCTGTCTCTCTCCAATGGACAAGGCTAATATGCCTTGTTGGCACCCATTTGGTTCCTTCTCCATCTGTAGAGATACAAGCAAACCCTCTCCCCCAAGCAGTTAACCTATCTGGTCCCTTCCATTCACCACTTTCTAGGTCTGTCCACATCACCTGATGATTATCTGAAGATAGTGGAGCTGCTTGCACTGGACACTGCCCTTCCAGTGGGTTATAAAACCTGTTTGCCAGAGCCAGTGCATCTTTATCAAAAATCAAAAAATTAATAGTATAAAGAGCTAAATTTAAAAGTTCTTTAGGGTTACCTGTGGCTCCTCCTTTCTTTTGTTTTTGAGGAGCATCTTGATATCTCTGTTTCTTTTTTCTAATACTGCTGGTCCTTGAGGATCAAAAGGTATGCCAGTGATTTATAAAACTGATATTGTGCAAAAAAGTGTGCAAAATGTTTAGAAGTATATGCAGGTTCATTATCTGTTTTTATTGCTTGTGGCACATAATTGCAAAAGCTTGTATAAGGAATTCAGTGACCACTCGGGCTATCTCTTTTGCTGCTGGTATTGCAAAAGGAAATCCTGAAAAGGTGTCTACTACAACATGGATAAAAGACAGATGACTAAAAGATTTATAATGGGTCACAGCCATTTGCCAAATTTCATTGGGTCTCAAACCAGGAGGGTTTTTCCCAGGAGGGAGCATAGGAGCGTGGAAAGGAAGGCAAGCTGTACAGGCTTTTACTATGCTCCTAACTTCTTCTTTTGTTATCCCAAATTGCAGACATAAAGCTTGAGCAGACTGATGATATTTAGAATGAGATTCTTGGGCTGCCTGAAATAAAGGAGTATTAGCTAACATAGTTGGAAGGTTATCTGCCTTTGAATTTCCATTAAAAAAATAGGACCTGGAAGTCCACTATGAGAGTGAACATGCAAAATATAAATCTTATCTGGATGCTTTCTTACCTGCTCTTGAAGTTCCTTAAAGAGCTGATATATGTTAGAAGCTACAAAATCTATTTGGGCTGTGGCAATGCTTTGTACCACACTTACTGAAAAGGCTGAATCAGATATTATATTTATGTCTCCTGGATAATAAGTAAAAGCTAGCATGATTTCATACAATTCATTCTGCTGAGTAGACTGAAAAGGAGTTCTGACTACTCTTTATAGTTAAGTCATGAGACAGCACAAATGTTATGTTTGGATGAATTTGTAAAGATAGTCCTGAGGAAACCAAATTATCACTCTTTGCTGATGATATGATGGTATACTTAGAGAACCCCAGAGATTCTACTAAAAAATTATTGGAAATAATCCACAACTTTAGCAAAGTTGCAGGATACAAAATAAACCCACATAAATTATTAACATTCTTATATATCACTAACAAAATCCAACAGTCAGAGTTACAAAGAGAAATTCCATTTAAAGTAACTACTGATAGTATAAAATACTTAGGAATATATCTGCCAAGGGAAAATCAGAAACTTTATGAGCAAAACTACAAACCACTTTTCACAGAAATTAAATCTGATCTAACCAAATGGAAAAATATTAAATGCTCTTGGATAGGGCAAGCAAATATAATAAAGATGACAATACTACCTAAACTAATGTATTTGTTTAACACTATACCAATCAGACTCCCAAAAAACTATTTTAATGACCTAGAAAAAATAACAACAAAATTCATATGGAAAAACAAAAAGTCAAGAATTTCAAGGGGATTAATGAAAAAAAAAAATCAAATGAAGGTGGCTTAGCTGCACCAGATCTAAAATTATATTATAGAGCAGCAGTTGCCAAAACCATTTGGTATTGGCTAATGAATAGATTAGTTGATCAGTGAAATAGATTAGGTTCAAAGGACAAAACAGTCAACAACTATAGCAACCTAGTGTTTGACAAACCCAAAGACCCCAGCTTTTGGGATAAGAACTTACTGTTTGGCAAAAATTGCTGGGAAAATTGGAAAGTAATATGGCAGAAACTAGGCATTGATCCATACCTAACACCGTACACCAAGATAAGGTCAAAATGTGTTCATTACTTAAGCATAAAGAATGAGATTATAAATAAATTAGAGGAACACAGGATAGTTTGCCTCTCAGATCTGTGGAAGAGGAAGGAATTTATGACCAAAGAAGAACTAGAGATCATTACTGATCACAAAATAGAAAATTTTGATTATATCAAATTGAAAAGTTTTTGTACAAACAAAACTAATGCAGACAAGATTAGAAGGGAAGCAATAACCTGGAAAATATTTTTACAGTCAAAGGTTCTGATAAAGGCCTCATTTCCAAAATATATAGAGAATTGACTCTAATTTATAAGAAATCAAGCCATTCGCCATTTGATAAATGGTCAAAGAATATGAACAGACAATTCTCAGATGAAGAAATTGAAACTATTTCTAGACATATGAAAAGATGCTCCAAGTCATTATTAATCAGAGAAATGCAAATTAAGACAACTCTGAGATACCACTACACACCTGTCAGACTGGCTAGAATGACAGGGAAAGATAATGCGGAATGTTGGAGGGGATGTGGGAAAACAGGGACACTGATGCATTGTTGGTGGAATTGTGAATACATCCAACCATTCTGGAGAGCAATTTGGAACTATGTTCAAAAAGTTATCAAACTGTGCATACCCTTTGATCCAGCAGTGTTACTACTAGGCTTATATCCCAGAGATCATGAAAAAGGGAAAGGGACCTGTATGTGCATGAATGTTTGTGGCAGCCCTCTTTGTAGTGGCCAGAAACTGGAAATTGAATGGATGCCCATCAATTGGAGAATGGCTGAATAAATAGTGGTATATGAATATTATGGAATATTATTGTTCTGTAAGAAATGACCAACAGGATGATTTCAGAAAGGCCTGGAGAGACTTACACGAACTGATGCTGAGTGAAACGAAGAGGGCCAAGAGATCATTATATACTTCAACAACAATACTATATGATGACCAATTCTGATGGACTTGGCCATCCTCAGCAATAAGATTAACCAAATCATTTCCAATGGAGTAGTAATGAACTGAACCAGCTACGCCCAGTGAAAGAATTCTGGGAGATGACTAAAAACCATTACATTAAATTCCCAATCCCTATATTTTTGCCCATCTGCATTTTTGATTTCCTTCGCAGGCTAATTGTACAATATTTCAGAGTCTGATTCTTTTTGTACAGCAAAATAATGGTTTGGTCATGTATACTAATTGTGTATCTAATTTATATTTTAATATATTTAACATCTACTGGTCATCCTACCATCTGGGGGAGGGGGTGGGAGGATGGAGGGGAAAAATTGGAACAAGAGGTTTTACAATTTTCAATGCTGTAAAGTTACATATATATATGTATATATATATATATATAAAACCTGTAAATAAAAGGTTATTTAAAAAATTTAAAAAAAAGACAGTCCTTTAAGAGGAATCTTAGAAGCCTTTTCTTCAAAAACCTATTGTCAATTATGTAATAGCTGGGTTATCTTTAATGCAGACCCATGTATAAAATTTGGAGCCATGGCCAATAAAATTTGCCACTCTGGGATGGTTTCACAACATACATTAATTTGTGCATTGGTAGAAAAGGTATATATCTTGTTAGGTTTTATCTCAGATAATTGTACTACTCGCTTAACGGCCTTTAATAAAATTCTAACCACAAGCACTGGGTAAGGAATAAGGCTTTGTTCTGATTGTGCTGGGAGGTTCACCCACTCTATCACACTGTCTCCTTGATAAAGGACTGCTGTGGGTGCCTGTTTTGTAGCAAAAACAGATATTTCCAAGGGTTTTTGAGTAACTCTTTCAACCACATTGGATAAACCCAGTTCAACTTCTCTCAAAGCCTCTTGAGTTTCTTTTGTAAGCTGGCATTGTTTTAAAGCATTGTTTCCCCTTAAAATATCATATAATGGTTGGAATTGATAGGTAGTTAAGCCTATTTCAGGACACATTCATTGGATATCTCCTATCAATTTCTGAAAGTCATTTAAGGTGTTCCACTTCTTTGTTTTTGAAGAAAGCTTTTGTACTTTAAACACTTTAGGATATATACTTCATATCCTAAATATTGAAAAGGAATGTGCATTTGAATTTTTTCTGGCACTATATATAATTTGTAGTTCCTTAGTGTTTCTATGGTCTTTTATAGACATGCTTCTAACATTTGCTCCTCATGTGTACACCCAAAGATATCATCCATGTAAGGTAACAACATAACTTTTGGAACTGTTTTTCTTACTGGAGTAAGAGCAGCAGCCACATACATTTGACACATAGCAGGGTTATTTTTCATTTCCTGTGGCAAAATTGTCCATTAATATCTTTTATAAGGCTCAGCTAAATTAACACTGGGTACTAAAAAGGCAAGTCTTTTCATATCCTCCTTATCCAAAGGGATAGAATAGAAATAATCCTTAATGTTTATAACCCAAAGAGGCCATTTTCTAAGCAACTGAGTAGAAGTTGGAAATCCAGGCTGAAGAGTTCCCATAGTTTTCATCTGTTTACTTTTCTTAAATCAGTCAACATCCTCCATTTTCAAGATTTCTTTCTTTCTTTCTTTCTTTCTTTCTTTCTTTCTTTCTTTCTTTCTTTCTTTCTTTCTTTCTTTCTCTCTCTCTCTCTCTCTCTCTTTCTCTCTCTTTCTTTCTTTTTCTTTCTTTCCTTTCTTTCAACAAATACAGGGGAATTCCAAGGACTTAGAGAAGATTATAAGTGTCCTTGGTCAAGTTGCTCCTGTAGTATATCTAATAAGGCCTGAATTTTTTCACTTTCTAAGGGCCACTATTCTAACCACACCAGCGTATCAGTTTTCCATTGAATGGGAACAGGTGAGAATGTTGGCAAACCTTCAACAGCAGCCCTGCCTAAAAAGCAGAAGTTCTTAATTGTAATCCTAATTGTTGTAAGATGTCTCTTCCCCATAGATTGATGGGTTTTTTTCAACTATGAAAGGAATAAAACTCCTGTTTCACCTTCAAATATCCCTCTCAAAGAGGTAGCACTAATTTCAGTTGCTATTGATCCTCCTATGCCAGACATATAGGTGTCTACCTTAATCTTTAGCCAATGACTGGGCCAATTGGAACCTCTAAAGACTGTATGATCTGAATTTGTGTCTACCAACTCTTTCAATGATATGCCATTTACAAAGATAGTGAGCATAGGACATCAGTTGTAATAGTCACAGTCCATAACATTCTTGGATTCTGTTGCTGGGAGTCAAAATCTGGATAAATATCACCAAATTGCCTATTAGGAGTATGTATCAATAAACCTGATGCTACCACTTCTCCTGGGTGAAAAGTCACACATTGTATTACCTGTATTAGTGACTGGGATATTAGCTACACTGACTATTGTAATAATTTCCTAATTAGACTCTTTTGCTGTAGTATCTCTTCTATTTAACCTACCATTCATATGACTGCCAAAGCAATCTTATAAGATAGATCTGAGTATGTCACTCCCCTACTCCAAATTCTCAAGGTTCCCTAAGGACTTTAAAAGAAAATACAAATCAACAACCTGGCATTATCCTTTCTATTTTTTTGTTTTTTTTTTCTGTGATAGTCCAACAGACCAAGTGAATATTCATTGTACATGACATTCCATCTATGATATTATCTTTGTACAAATAGTCCCCATATCTGTAATGCATTTCCTTTTCACCTCAACATGAATATTCTAAATCCTACATGTGGCCTTTCTTTCTCTTCCATTTATTAGTTTTGCATACCTATTGAAATTTCTTGGTGTGTACAATATTTTCTACTTATTATTATGTAAATGTTGTATCTTCAAACAGAATGAGTGTTCTTTTAGAGCAGAGAATGATCAACTTTTGTTTTAATCTTCCCTGAACTTTGTGCGTTAAGATGTCTGTTTATACTGCTAAATATCCACAAGTCTCTCATAAGTTTGTTGAATTCGATTGATTTGAGGTTAAATGTTGGATATTTTGGTGGTAGAGAATTGTTCAAGACTGCTGAGAGTTCTATATAATCTGTGGTTTATTTTACTCTCATTATTTTTCTGTCTTCTATTCATTATTTATTTTTAGTGTCTCCCTAATATTCATGGACTGATAACTTAAATAAACTCTCCATCCTATCGAATGTTAAGTAAAGAATGTGCATTTTGTAGGCATTTGAGTTTAGTTGTGAGACTTTGCATATGGATATTTCTGGAATACTAGTGGATCAGATTAGGGAAATCTTGATGTATCTGGGACTTGACTGAATCAGTTCAATGCCATATTTCAAACACAAACTTGCAGAGACTTTTGCCATTGGTAGAGGATTGTTTTTGCTTCTCATATCTCACAGCATGTTCTTCAAGACGATGGCAAACACTTCTGATTAGTGAGATGTATCACTTGATAACCATTTTCAGAGGATAGTTGAATAAAATTATCTCTGCATTTTCATTTATTTGAAAATATTATGTGATCTTAATACATTTGAAAAATGTGTAACTTTTTAGAAAATAGCGTTTATTTCTAGGTTGCATTTCCTTTAACCATGATTTTCTTTGTTGACAAGTAACAAAATAAAAGGATTTCAGAGTTTTAAGGGACCCAGAATCCTTCAAGTACAACTTCTATTTGGAATCCATTTTCATCTTCCATGACCTCTTGACTGACACATAGTTATTCAGATTTTGCTTGAAGGCCTCTAATGAGAGATCCACTACCTTCTGTGGCATTTCAATCCATATATATATATATATATATATATATATATATATATATATATATGTGTATATATATATATATATATACATTTTTCTGATAGTTCTAATTACTAGAAAGTTTATTCCAACATAAAACTCATAAATGTTTCTTTTCAGTGTCCATCTATTATACTTGATTCTGCCCTCTGAGGACAAGTTGAGCAAATCAATTTAAGGATGAAACTATGCTGTTTCTTGTGTGCTATATTCAGTCAACTTTGTAACTATGAAGGGAAGTTTTACTGAATTTATCATGAAGAAAAAAACCTGTCTCCTCTTGGGCGTCACAGATAGGTCATTGCTGCTAGAGGGATAAATTGAGGTTGATGGATCAATTGTGCTCAGGAATTCTGAACTTCAGGAGGGCTTAAGTCAATTAAATATCATCCTTAAGACTAGAAACAATTTATTGAACCCCTAATACATGATCTGCTCATCTTTTTGGTTGTTGTTTATCTATTTCCCTGAAGACAGTTTCTTTTCTTCAGTTCTTCAAATAATAGGGAAGGATAAGAGATACAATACAAATGTCAGAAGGGAAAGAGGAAGGTCCTTGTAGTAAACATATGGAAAGACATAGGTAAAAGACTTAACCAGACCAAAAATGGAGCAGAGCAAAGCTTCTGTGCCCAATAGCAAAATCATTAAGGCCACGAATGGCCACAGAGTTCCAGTCTTGGCCAGATAGATAGATCCATAAGAAAGAAAAACAGGAAGGAAGGAAGGAAGGAAGGAAGGAAGGAAGGAAGGAAGGAAGGAAGGAAGGAAGGAAGAAAGGAAGGGAAGGAAGGAAGGAAGGAAGGAAGGAAGGAAGGAAAGAAGGAAGGAAGGGAAAGAAGGAAGAAAGGAAGGAGGGAGGGAGGGAAGGAGGAAAGAAGGGAAACAAGGAAGGGAGGAAGAAAGGAAAGAAGGAAGGAAGGAAAGAAGGAAGAAAGGAAGGAGGGAGGGAGAGAAGGAGAAAAGAAGGGAAACAAGGAAGGGAGGAAGAAAGGAAAGAAGGAAGGAGGGAAGGAGGAAAGGAGGGAAACAAGGAAGGAAGGAAGGAAGGAAGGAAGGAAGAAAGAAAGAAAGAAAGAAAGAAAGAAAAAGAAAGAAAGAAAGAAAGACTCATTCGAGAAGAAAGATGGAAGGAAGGAAGGAGGGAAGAAATGAAGGAAGGAAAGAAAGGGAAAGAAAGATAAAAGAAAAAAAGGAGAAAGAGAAAAAGACACAAAAAAAGAAAAAAGAAAGAAAAGAAAAAAGAAAGATGAAAGTAGAGGAAAGAAGGAAAGAAAAGAATAGAAGGAAGTAAGAAAGTAAAAAAGGGGGGAAATAAAAGAAGAAAAAATATAAACCTGGTTATTCTTTTTTCACAAATTCAAAATGCATACCCTCAATCTGTGCATGCATTTTTCATTAAAAAATGACAAGTAAATAACATATTTTTATGATAAAACAGAGTGATGATTTTAAGTGCTACATATGACAATCCCACTGTCAAACATGAGGATTCATTGCAATAGAAGGTTGCAAATCTATTCCATTTAGTATCTATTTATTGTTCTTCTGTTCCAACTTTAAAAGCTCTTGTAATTAGCCAGCTTTGTTTGATCTACCAAATTTTCTATAGACTCATTCTCTCCTCCAATGTGTTCTGATTTTTTTGGAAGTTATGCTATTTTCAATTTTCTACTATATTTCTCATTAATGTTTCATAAAACATGCTCATATGAATTTTGAATTTTAGATGTTCTCTCCAGTTATGCATATCATAACTTATCTGTGCTTGTTCACCATCCAAGATTTTTGCCCATGTCTTCCCATATACATTTCCCATTTATACTTACAAGGATCTTCTTCTTTCCCTTCTGAAATCTCAAAGGAACATTTCTGCTATACCTTTTATTCTTTCCTATTATTTGAAGAACTGGAATAAAGAAAATGTCTTTAGAGAAATAGTTAAATAAATAAATAGATTTTTAATAAACTAATGAATGAATAAATAAATAAAAATAGATTCATTGATGGTTTACCCTTTTCATTTTTGATACTGGTAATTTGTTTTGCTTTTCTCCCCCTTATTCTAATCAAATTAACTAAAGGTTTATCTATTTTATTAGTTTTTTTTCATAAAATAAACTCTTAGTTTTATTAATTAGTTCAATAATTTTCTGTTTCAATTTTATTAATCTCTCATTTCAGTTTCAGAATTTCTAATTTGGTATTTCACTGGGGTTTTTTAATTTGTTCTTTTACTAATTTTTTTAGTTACATGCCCAATTCATTGATCTCTTCTTTCTGTATTTTATTCATATAACTATTTAGATATATAAAATTTTCCTTGAGAACTGCTTTGGCTACATCCCATAGGTTTTTGTATGCTGTATCATTATTGCAATTCTCTTGGATGAAATCATGGATAGTTTCTGTGATTTGTTGTTTGACCTACTCATTCTTTAGAATTAAATTAGTTAATTTCCAATTGGTTTTTAGTCTCTTCCTGGCCCTTTATTCAATATAATTTTTTATTGTGTTATGATCAGAAAAGGAAGCTTCTACTACCTGTCCTTCTGAATTTGATTATAAGTTTTTATAACCTAATACATGGTCAATTTTTATATAGGTACCATGTTCTGCTGAGAAAAAGGTATATTCCTTTCTATTCTGATTCAGTTTTCTCCAGAGATCCATCATAATTAGGTTTTCTAGGATTCTATTAACCTTTTTAGTTTCTTTCTTGTTTATTTTGTACTTAGCTTTTTCTAATTCTGACAGGGTAAGGTTGAGGTCTCCCTCTAATATAGTTTTGCTTTCTGTTTCTTGGTGTAACTGGATTAATACCTTCTCTAAGAATTTAGATTCTTTACTACTTGGTGCATATACATTTAGTATTATTATTACTACATTAGTTATGGCACCCTTTAACAAGATGTAGTTTCCTTCCTTATCTCTTTTAATAGCTCTATTTTAACTTTTGCTTTGCTTGAGATCACAATTGCTAATTCTTTTTTTTTTGCTTCAATTGAAACATAATAAATTCTGCTCTAACTTTTTATACTTTCTCTCTATATATACATATATATGTTTCAAGTGTGTTTCTTATAAACAACATTATGTAAAAAAATTTTGTTTTTTAATCTACTCTGTTATTCACTTCCATTTTATGGGAGAGTTCATCCCCTTCACATTCACAATTATGATCACTAGTTTTGTATTTCTCATAATTTTATTTTCTCCCTGGTTTATAATTGTTTATTCTTTCTACCCTGCCTTCCTTAATAGTGTTTTGTTTCTAATCCATCCCACCTTCTACCTGCCCTTCTATCACCGCTCCTCCTTCCTCTTACTCCTTTCTCAGTGTTTCTGCTCTCCCTTCTATCTATCCCCTCCTTTTGCTTTCTCCTTTCTTCTCTCCTATATATTTATAGGGTAAGATAAATGCTCAAATGAGTAATTAAATATTCCCTCTTTGAGCTAAAACTGATGGGATTGTTTCAGAAAATGCTCATCCCTCTTCCCTCTCTCACTCTATTGTAATAGGTTTTTTTGTGTCTCTTCATGTCATCTAATTTGTCCCATTATATCTCCTCTTGCCTCTTCTTACAATTCTTTTCCTACCCCTTAATGTCTTTTTCTTTGATATCATCACATCAGAGTCAATTCACAACCACACCCTCTCTAACTCTTTCAAACAACTATTGTTTTCAAGATTTGCAGATATCATTTTCCCTTTTGGGGATATAAATAGTTTAACCTTTAAATGATACATATCCACCACCCCCAATTTGTCTCTCTATGATTCTCTTATATCCTGTGTATGAAGACCAAATTTTCTATTTTTTTCAATAGAATGATTGAAAATCTCATTAAAGATCCATCTCCTCCCCTGAAGGTTTTCTACCTTCTGTTTTAAGCTATTTATTACCATTTCAATTTCTTCTCCCAAAATCTAGCTTCATTTTTTTTTATTTCTTGCCTCATTACTTCTAGAAGTTTTTATAATTGGTGGCCAAAACATTTTGTTTTTCTTTGAGACTTTGCTTATCATTATTGTGGGATTATTCTCTTCTTCTGTGTTTATCCTTTGGTCATCAACCATTATTCATTCTATGATGTGTTTTGTTTGGAATTTTTTTCTATTTGCATTTTTTAGTCTCAGTTCTTATTTTGGGATCTAGTGTTCACAACTGCCTTCCAATCCTTTTGAATGTTTTGATTGAATGTTTTAAATAGGCCCCATTTGCTTCTGTCTCTTTTGTTATATGGATATCATCACTACTTCCAATCTAGATAATAGGCTGATATTAGTACCCGTCCTATATTATAGAGACAGCAGAATTGAGATTAAATTAATCTGGACAATGAAGAAATTATATACATGTATTAGGAGCTTATATATTTTTCATTGTTAGAGTGATGTGTATGGGGGTAATTAAGACTTCTATTTCCATCCTAAATGTAGTGTGGCAAACAAATCAGATTAAGGGCCAAAGACTCATCTTAGCTATTTACTCCCACCTTTGTGTCCTGGGTTGGTGACCAAAGGACCCTTCCTACACAGATACTTTGCCATTTTGCCCCGGATTTCCTTCATCTTAATTCCATAGATAATAGGGTTGAACAGTGAAGATGTAAGTAAGTAGAGATTAGCAAGCAAGATGTGTGCATGAGGAGGGATGATAAGGCCCAATCTGTGAGTGAGGAAGGAGAAAAGTGCAGGTACATAGCTGATGAGGATAACAAAGAAGTGGGCTGAACAGGTATTAAGTGTCTTTAGAGTGGCCTCTCGGGATGAGAGGCACAACACAGCATGTAAGATGAATACATAGGAGATTCCAATAAGCAGGAGGTCCAGGCCTAACACCAGGAGGAATACAAACACTCCATAGATACGACTGGGCTTGGTATGACTACAAGCCATCTTCACAACAGCCATGTGATCACAATAGGTATGAGGAATGACTGTCTTGCAGAAGGTCAGCCTCTGGAGCAGTAATGGCATAGGCAAGATAAGGAATAGTCCTTTGGCAAAGGCTGCCAGAGCCAACTGCCCTGCCACGGTGTAGTTGAGTATGGTACTATAACGAAGTGGGTCACAAACTGCCACATAACGGTCAAAGGCCATTGCCACAAGGAGGCCCGAACGTACTACAGATGAAAAATGGATGAAGAACATCTGAATAAGGCATCCTTTGATGTCAATGTCATGGGCACCAAACCAGAAGAGGCAGAGAAGCCTGGGGAGCACAGCCAAACTAGATACCAAGTCAGACACCATCAGCAGGGCCAGAAGAAAGTACATGGGTGTTTGAAGGGAGGACTCTGTTGCTATCAGAAAAAGAATGCTACCATTGCCCATGAGGATGACAACAAACATGGTTGAGAAGGGTATGGAGAGCCATAAATGCTGGGCCTCTAGACCAGGAATGCCCAACAATGTGAAGGTCATAGCACCAGAATGGTTGGAGATCAGCATGCTAGGATGGATAGCAAATATTAGTGGCATTATAATCACCTCTGAATGGAGACATAGAAGGCTGGTGTTTTGTTTCTCTTCCTGAAGTGGAATAAAGAAGAAGGAGGAAATATAGACCCTATTTTCAAGGACACCCAGTTCTGTTGGAAGAGATGTGACCCCAAACTCAGGGAGACCCAGATGTGATAGGAGAGATGTTATTCTCTTGTGGAGCCCTTAACTTTCTGAGGGAGATATGCCATTAATGAACTTACTCCAGGGATTCCCTGTTATGTAAGGAGATAAATGGTCCATATGTAGGGAGATAAATGGTCCAAAGGTTTGGAAACCTTTCTGCTGAGGATTCCTTCGACTAAGGGATACTCCTACAATGCCTAGTATAATTAGGTAGACATAGAATTTTGTATAGCTGTAAGTAGCTACATTTTTAGTGTAAGAAGGTACTGAACCTGGTTTAATAGGGGTGACATTCTATACTAGATCACTTCACTTCTCTATTTTTGAAACAACCTACCCAGATCTTAGTTTCTGTATATGTAAAATGAATAGATTAAACTTAATAATTAATGAGGTTCCTTTTAGTCTCAAACTCTGGTTCTAAGAGCATATGATATGATTTTATACAATGTATTGTATTTATTTTGTCTGTATTGATCTTTACATTGTTTCTTCCTAGTAGAATGAGTTCTTTGAGGAAAGGGATGCCTTTGTCTTCTGAACATTTGTGAAAAAATTATTTTTGCCTGCCACATTGGTCTTTTGTTATATGGATATCATTACTACTTCCAGTCTAGATAATAGGCTGATATTATGATTTGATTTTATATATTTATAATATATAATATAATAATATAATAAAATATAATATAATAATAAATACTAAATAATAGTAAATGTTATATCTCTCAAACATATATCTCTGCCCACATAGATGTTATTATATAATCATAGTACCTTATCATTTTACCTTACTGTCATTTCTATGCCCCATCCCACTAACAATCAACATTATGTAATCTTAATACATATATAAGAGGCATATCTTTTCAGAAAATAGCCTTTAGAAGTGTGTTGCATTTCTTTTAACCATGATTTTCATAGTCAGCAAATAGTAACAAAATAAAAGTATTTCAAAGTTTCAAGGGATTCCAGAGTCCCTCAATTCCAACTTGTACCTGATTTATGTAAATGTTATATCTCTCAAACTTATATCTCTGCCCACATAGATGTAATATAGAGCTTTTATCTTTTCATGAGTTGTTTTCTGCCCACATAGGTAGAGCAGATTTCTGCCCAAAGAATATCAACTCCTTGATTGTTAGAATTTTTTTTCATTTTTTGGTATTTTTATCTCCAGTGCCTGGCACAATGTCTTCCATGAGTCCTTAAGATAAACTGATTGGTTGATTTATGGGTATTTTAGTGTATTTCAAATTATTGCTTAACTCCTCCAAGTAAATTCAACAGAAAGGATCTACTCAGCCTTGGTTTTCATTTTTAATCTTAAAATGTCATGAATATAGTTGTAACTCTAAGACTTGCTCTTGCTTCTTTTCTAGCAAAATATTCCTTTATTATATAATCATAGTACCTTATCATTTTACCTTACTGTCATTTCTATGCCCCATCCCACTAACAATCAACATGCATTTTTCATAAAATTCTGATTTGGGGAATATTTTTTTAATTGGTGAATTGTAGCCATATTGCATCACCAGAAGAATGCTCCTTTTACAACACTTCTAGAGATCCCTTTCTCTTTATTCAGGTAGCCCCTAAGTTTAGGTCCTGATTACCTTTCCCCTGAACTATTGTAGTAATCTAATAATTAAATTCCTTTGCTCTAGTACTTCTCCTATCTAGTCTACCATCCACATGACTGTCAAAGCAATCTTTTCATAAGGTAGTTCTGAGCATGTCAATTATCTATTCAAAATTCTTCAGGTTTCCTAAAGACTTTAAAAATACAAATAAATAGCCTGACATTATTCTTCTTCTTTCTGTGACCGTCCAACAAACCAAGTGGATATTCATTGTACAGGAGATTCCATCTATGACCTGATCTTTGCACAAATAATTCTCATATATGGAATGCATTCCTTCCACATATCAACATCATAAAAATCCTTATGTCAAAGCACAGTGAATTTGTCACCTCCTACATGAAACCTTTTTTTTCTCTTCCATTTATTAGTGTTGCAACGTATTGAAATTTCTTGCTTTATAAAATAGTTTGTACTTACTTATTTGTGTAAATGTTATATCTCTCAAACAGAATGAGAGTTCCTTCAGGGTAGAGAGTGAAGAGCTTTTGTTTTCACCTTCCCAGAACTTTGTGTTTTAAGTTTTCTCTTCTTCCTGCTAAACATTCACGTCTCATAAGTTTGTTGAATTCAACTGATTTGAAGTTAAAAGTTGCATATTTTAGTGGTACAGAATAGTTCAGTATTGCTGAGAGCTCTACAAAATCTCCAAATTGAGATCTATTTTACTGTCATTATTATATTTTTGTCTTGTATTCATTTTTATTTTTAATGTCTCCCTAATATTCATGTACTGATAAATTAAATAAACTATCCATCCAAGGAAATGTTAAGTAGAGAATGTGCGTTCTATAGGCAGTTGAGTTTTCTTGTGTGGGTTTCCTATGTAGATGTTTTTTGAATACCCGTTGATCAAATTAGGGAAATCTTAGGTATCTGGAGCCTTGACTGAAAAAATTCAACGCCATATTTCTTTTTTTTTCCCTTTTGTTTTTTTCTGAGGCAACTGGGGTTAAGTGATTTGCCCAGGATCACACAGCTAGGAAGTGTTAAGTGTTTGAGATCAGATTTGAACTTAGGTCCTCCTGACTTCAGGACTGATGCTCTATTCACTTCACCATCTAACTGCCCCTCAATGCTACATTTCAAGTACAAACTCGCAGAGGCTTTTGCCATTGATAAGGAATTATTCTTTTTTCCCCACATCTACACAGCATGTTCTTCAAGACAATGGCAAACACTTCTGATTAGTAAGATGTATCACTTGATAATATTTTCAAAGGATAGTTGAATAAAATTATCTATATTTTGTATTTATTAAAAAACATTATGTAATCTTAATACATATATAAGAGGCATATCTTTTCAGAAAATAGCCTTTAGAAGTGTGTTGCATTTCTTTTAACCATGATTTTCATAGTCAGCAAATAGTAACAAAATAAAAGTATTTCAAAGTTTCAAGGGATTCCAGAGTCCCTCAATTCCAACTTGTACCTGAATCCATTTTCATCTCCCATATCCTATTGCCTGACACATGATTATTCAGATTTTGCTTGAAGGTCTTTAATGACATCTCATTCCTGTGACATCTCATTCCATATATATTTTTCCTGATAGTTCAAATTGCTAGAAATTTTATTCCAACATGTAATTTATATGTTTTTCCTTTCAGTGTTCATCTACTAGACCTGGTTCTGTGGACAAGTGAGAAAATCAAATCCTTCTACAAGGGGCTTTTGAAATGCAACTAAACTTCTCTTCTTCATGTTTAATATCTATGGTTCCTTCAAGTATACTTCTTCTGGAATGAATATCTTATCAAGTGTTTTGCTAAAATTTTAGTATATCTATAGTAATCCCCTGATCAAAAAGAAAATGTTTTGTTGCTGTTTCTTGTATGCTATATTTAGTGAGTTTTACTGAAATTGAGTTTTATTGAAAATTACCATTAAGAAAAACCAGTCTCCTATTGGGTGATACACATATGTTATTATTGCTATTGGGATAAGCTGAGGTTAATAGATCAATTGAACTGAGGAATTCTGAGCTTCATTAATCAAGTGCCTTCATTAATACTAGAAGAAAAATACATTGAGACCCTGACACATAATCCACCCATGTTTTTGTTGTTTATCTATTTTCCTGAAGACATTTTTTTCTCCAGTTCTTCAAATCATAGGGAAGGATAAGAGGTGTAATAAAAATGTGAGAAGGGAAAGAGGATGTTCCTTATAGCAATCAAATGGGAAGACATGGGTACCAGCCTGGCCTAGACCAGAAATAGAGCAGAGCAAAACTTCTGTGCCAATTAATAAAATGAGAAGGAAAGACTAAAAGGAAGGATGGAAAGAAAGGAGGAAAATAAAAGGCGAAAAAAGATAAACATGGTTATTCTTTTTTCATATATTCAAAAACCATACTCTCTGTGCACATATCACTCCCATAAAAAATTGACAAAGAAATTATATATATATATATATATATATAAAATAAGATAGAGTGGGGTTTTTAAACTCTACATATGAAGATCCCACTGTCATCAAGGATGAGAATTGATTGCAATAGAATGTTAGCAAATCTATTTCATTTAGCATCTAGTGTGTATTCTTCAGTTTCATCTATAAAAGCTCTTGAGATCATCCAGCTTTGTTTGATCTATCATACTTTCTACAGGCTCTTTATCCCCCTAATATGTTCTAGTATCTTCCTCATTAATGTTTTGAAAGCAATGCTCATATAGATTTTGAATTCATTTAGATGTTCTTTCCAATGATTTACATAGAAACCCATTCATGCTTATTCAACAAGCAAGATGTTTACTACAAAGACCTTCCTCTTCCCTTATGACATCTTAAAGGAACAATTTATTATTCTTATCCTTCTCTATCATTTGAAGAATTGGAGTAAAGAAAATGTCTTCAGGAAAATAGATAAACAATAACAAAAAGATGAATGGATAATGTGACAAAAGAAAGAGAAAACATTACAGTGCTGGGCACATGGTATGTGCTTAATAAATATATTAGGGATAGACTAGTTACACATTACATACAATTTTTAATTTAAGTATGAATTTATATTTATTACAATTTAATTTTATCATTAAGTTGAGGGAACATTTCAAACACCTAAATTTTTTTAAAATCCTGATTCTTACCTAACAATGTTACATTTCTTCCTGATTTGTATAATCTTTAAATGTGATTAGCATGTCAGCTCTGTCTTCACCTTAAGCAATGATAAAAACATTTGAGTATATTTTTTATATCCAAATGATGGATTACTGAGAGCTACTCAACTAAGAGAATGCTTTCCATGTGTTAGTAGGACACAAGTTTAACAGGACTAGTAGGAAATTCAGTTAATCTTAAACTATTTTAATTCTAGTTAAACTTTAACTTTAAATAATTAAATCTCCTTTAATTAGAGGAAGGTAATAACATCTCTATTCTCTGACCTGATCAGATCATTTTGAATTATTATATTCATTTTGAAATACAACATTTTAGGAGGGATAATGATAATCCTAAGACCATCCAGAGAAGAGCAGCCAGGATGGTACAAGGCTTTATCCAAAGGATGATCAGTTGAAGAAAGAGGGAATGTTTAATCTGGAACTTTGACAGAGACATCATACCTCCCTTAAAGTATTTGAAAGGGTTCATGTGGAGAGAGATTAGCCTTGTTCTGCTTGGTCCCAGAGGATATAATTGAGACCACTAGGTGAAGAAATACAGATAGAATCTGCATAAAGAAAAACTTTCTTAATAATCACAATTCTTCAAAAGAAAATACGCTTCTGTTGAAAATTGTAGGTTTTTCCTCAATGGCAATCTTTAAATTAGATTAGACAACTACTTGTTAGAAATGATTGGAAGGAATTCTAAATCAGGTGTAGCTACTAAACTCATTTAGACTCTGAAGTTCCTCCCAACTCTGAGATCTTTATATAAACATTTTGATTGCTCACCAGACAATAATTTTTCAAAAACCATGGTGTAATAGAAAGATAATTTTCAAAAATTTAAATAAACTTAATTGAACAAGCCCTAAATTGACATTAATTCTTAAACAAATCCTATATCATATTATTAAGGAGATGATTTATGAGCATTTAGAGGAAAAAAGTAAATATGGCTAAGACTTTTTTTAATCAAGAATAAGTATTCTCATTTTCATTTCATTTTCTTTTTTGACAAGATAATTAGACTGATGATGGTGATGATCATGGTGATGATTACTTATAGAACACTTAAAGCATTGGCAAGAATATTGCATATATTATCCCCAAAATTTCTTTATGAGGTAGGCATTATTATTATTATTATTTCCATTTTATAGTTAAAGAAAGCGAGGTTAAAAGGATTTATCCAAGGTTTCAAAGTAAGCATCAACACCTGGACTGTAATCCAATTCTCCTGGTTCCAACATTGCTACTCCAGGTTACATAAAGATTAAAGTAAGTGATTTTTGATGTTCCCTTCAATTCTTCCTTTAACCTTCCTTTCTTTAGGCTCTATATATCTAAATGGTAAGACACATTTACTCTAGTCCCTGGATCTAACCTGAATGAAGAAGGCAGGTAAGAGTAAAAGATGAAATCATGAAAGGAGATTTATAAGTGAAGTCAGGAGAAGGTGTTTAGCCTCCAGAAGAAGAATAGATATACAGAATGGATACAGAGGGAATGAAGTCCAATAGGAGAGTTTCATACATATTAATTAAATACATAATTCTGTTGTGACATTTATGGTTATGTTCCTTTTCTCTAGACTTCTTTTCCAATTCCACTGGCTCTTTTAATCTCATTTCTGGGCTATTTCATGTTAATTTGGCATATAATCAGTATCCAATTAGGATTTCAGATTGTTCTTCCAATACCCACTCTAATAACTTCCCTTTCTAACCATTCTCAAATGCCCACAAAGTATTAATGTTTATCCTTTCCCTGTCTTCAGTCTCTTCTTGTCCATGATATACCTCTGTCTTCCTTGGAATCTTAATAGAATGAAATCTTGCTCATCCTTACCCCTTCCAATTATCTCCCTACTTAGAAATCTATAGTGTCTCTCTATTGGCTTAAGGGAAAAAAATCTGGACTTCTTGGTCAAATAAATCTATTTCTTATACCTACATTTCTACCTAATGACACTTTCATTACTTCCCTATATCATCCTCTTCATATCACTCACAAATTCCCATTTCTGTAATTATCCGGAGCATATCCTTTTACTGTCGTATTCTTCCTTCTCTTCTATTGTGTTTCCATTCTTTTCAGATTCAATTCAAATTCACTTTCCTTTGGAGAGAACTTTGTTCATATTCTAGGAAGGAGATAAACTATATGACCTCTAAAGTGCCTTTCAAGTCTCAGATTCTATCACTATATTCTTGTAAGCTTTCCATGTTTGACCCCATCTTTTCTATTCTGAATGCTTCTTTCTTTTACTGATATTTGTTTTAACTAGTATTCCTTTTGCACTGAAAATCTCAGCACTGGATTTTGTTGCTTTGATATAATTGACTGAGAATACATTCTTTGGAAAAGTGCTGAATGGAACCAAAAGGTACTTTTGAATATTGTGTTAGATAGCTTTCCTGTCCTGTCAGATATGAGGCCCTCTCCATCACCTCCCCTGTTCCCAGCAATATTTTTCCAACACATAAATCCTTGTCTAAACCATATTAGCACCAAATTTACTTACCTTACCACTCTAGGATTATTCTTCTTCTTTGACAGTTAAATCTGGACACCCTTGAAATGGAACTCTTTTGTCTCCTTGGAACCCCACCCTAGACTATTGCACACTTTTATTTCTTGAGTTGAACTGCCTGTGGTTTCAAAATTTATATGCTTCCAGCCTCATCTTCAGAGATACTAAGCAAGAACTTTGGCTCTAGAGATGTAAAACAAGGAGGGAGCAGACAGAAAGGTAAGCATATAGTGAGTGGAGGACCTGATGGTAGTTCTCAAAAACTTTCTCCTTCAGGCCCATTGGGAAATTTCACAAACTGTCCTCAGAGACAAGAGGGACAATTGAGCTATTCCCAAAGTTGGAGTAATTGTAATAGTATCAAATGATTTCTATCTTCTGAGAGGATTCTTGACTGACAAATAACCTTGGTAGAAAATGGCTTTAGACATTTTATATCAATGAGACATGATTAATCAGTGAGTTCATGAATTAAATGCTATGGAGTTGAAATAAAGAGTAAAGGCTTAGGTGGGGTAAAGGAATCTCATAAGATATAATGGAAAATTAATGAGAAGGCAACTCAGTAATTATAATAGTTGAAGGTCAAGTGAATCAAGACCCATTGAATCTTGGGAAAAATTTACTATCATCAGGTTTGAATGTTGCAGAGTAATACTTAATGCTCACTTACATAACTAAAATAGTCAATCAACAGACATTCATTAAGCATCTACAATATACCAAATATTGGCTTTGGTGGGAATTCCAGAAACAAAAATAAAACTTTTCCCTGCTCTCTAAAAGCTCTTATCCCATCAAAGGTAGAATTTGGGAGGATCGGGAATGGCTTCATGCAGAAGTTAGCACTTGTTGAGCTTTGAACAAAATTAAATATTCTCAAAGTCAGAGGGGAGAAAGTTTTGTTTTCCAAGCATAGGGCAGGTTATGTAAACCACATAGAGATGGGGAATGGAGTCCTGTGTGAAGAAAAACAGGAAGGAATTTGGCCAGACAAGAGAGTGGTTAGTGAAGAGTAATATCTAAGGCTTGAAATGTCTATGGGAGGCATATTGTGGTGGACTTTGAATATCAAAGGAAGTTTTATTTGATCCTAAAGGTAATAGGGATATGTTAGGTGGCACCAGTGTGTGTGTGGGGGGGGGGCAGAAGGGTGGCACAGTGGATAGAGCATTAAGTCTGGAATCAGAAAGATTTGAGTTTAAATTTCACCTCAAATACTTATCAGCTGTGAGAGCCCAAGCAAACCACTTGATCTCTATTTGCCTCAGATTGGTCATATGTAAAATGGAGATAAAAATTGCACCTATCTCCTAGGATGGTTGTGAGGATCAGCTGAGATTATAATTGGGAAGTGATTAGCACAGTGGCTGGCACATAATATAGGTTATATAAATGTTGGGCATTGTTATTACTAAAGTTTATTGAGTAGGGCAGTGATACAGGTCTGTCAGTTATGTGAAGAGGAAAAGTATTGTAAAAAAAAAAATTGGTTATATTACCAAAAGTGAAAGAATGTATTTCTGAGAAGCCATTCTCTTGCACTATGAAGCCTGCCAGGGGATCCCAAACATTGGGGTTCCCTTTTATATGTTGCCATATCCACATAATAATGTTTCCCCTGATACTGAAAGTTCAGGAACCTAGTCATGGCTACTTCTTCTTCCCCAAAACTTCCCCCCACAATACCTCTTCTTCTACCTCAGACCAAGCCAGATAATTCAAGAGATTCATCTGAATGATTGCCTCAATTTTGTTAGCAGGATAATGATTTTCACATTGGTCCTGTGAAGTCAGCCATATGTGTCAGTTACTGCCCCAATTTACAGATCTTAAAATTACACATTTAAATCAAGATGAGACTATGGGGGCAGCTAGATGGTACAGTGGATAGACCAGCGCTGAAGTCAGGAGGACCTGAGTTCAAATCTGGTCTCAGACACTTAACACTTCCTGGCTATGTGACTTTGGGCAAGTCACTTAACCCTAACTGCCTCAGCAAAAAATAAAAACAAAAAACAAAAAAGAAGAGACCATAAAGAATTTTATGCCTCATTTTAGAAAGACTGAGAGAGGTAACTTACTTGCCCCAAACCACAGAGTCAGAAAGAACTCAAAGCTTTGGCTTTTGACCTCAAATCAAATGCTTTGCCCTCCTTACCCAACTTTTTGGTGATTTCCTTGCAATGAACTTGCATCCTTTTGACTCTAACTTTGGAAAGCCTTTTTTCTTTTATTTTTTAAAGCTTTTTATTTTCAAAGTATATTTATGAATAATTTTTCAACATTAACTTTTGCATAGCCTTGTGTTTCACATTTTCCCCTCCTTCCCCCGACTCACACTCCTAATGGCAAGCAATACAATATATGTTACACAAGTTAAGATATATGTTAAATCCAATATACATAAACACATTTATACAATTCTCTTGTAGCACAAGAAAAATCAGATCAAAAAGGAAAGCAAATGAGCAAGAAAAAAAATGCTAACGAACAACAACAAAAAGAGACTGTTATGTTGTGATCCACATTCAGTTCCCACATTCCTCTATCAGGGTATAGATGGCTCTCTTCATCACATGTGCTAATAATCACAGTCACTAGCACAAAGTAGGCATGGGCAGCTAGGTAGGGTAATGAAGTCAAGAAGGCAATAGCCTGGAGTCAAGAAGACTGAGTTCAAATTTGACCTCAGATACTTACTATCACTTAATTCTGTTTACTTCAGTTTCTCCATTTGTAAAATGAGCCAGAGAAAGATACTGCAGTGTCTTTGCCAAGAAAATCCCAAAAGGTATAAAAAAGAGTTAAACTTAACTGAAACTAGTAAAATAACAGAATATTTTGAATGATATGATAACACTTTGCCTCAGGAATATTTTTATTTCTTGTGAGGCATGGAGGCTAATTGACTTGCCTAGGATTCCACAGGTAGGAAGTGTTAAATGTCTGAATCTGGATTTAAACTCAGTTCCTCCTAACCCCAGGCTTGGTGTTCTATCTACTGTGCCATCTAGTTGCCCCCAAACGTAAGTTCTAGAGAAAAATAATCTATACTCTTCCACTTCTTTCCTCTTCCTTTCTTTTCCTCTTTCTTTTTAAATTCTATAATGTGTTATCCAACCTTATTAAACTCCAACATTACATACTTCACCTCCTCTTCCTATATTTCTTGGCTTCCTTCAAGCTTCAGGTAAAGCCACACTTGCAAGAAAACTTTCCCATCACTTTTAATTTAGAATTTCCTTTGAATTTCCTCTGAGATTATTTTCAATTTATCATGTATGAATTTTGTTTATAACTTTTGTTTATGTTTTGTGTTCTGCATTAGACTATGAGTTCCTTGAGATCAAGGATCATCTTTTACCTTTTTTGTATTCCCAGCTTAACATACTACTTGGCACATAGTAAGTGCTTTATAAAAATTGATTTGACTTCTACTAACTTCTAAATTGCCACATCTATTAGCTTTTTTTTCTCAATCTTCATCTTTATGATCTCTCTATTCAAACTATGACCTGATTGCTCATTATTACTTCCAGAACACACTCTTTTCCCTAGGATTTTGTGAAACTCTCTTGCTTCTCTTTTACCTGTTTGACCATTTCTTTCTGTTTCTCTTATTGTTTCTTTAGCCAGGAGTCTGCAAATTGTGGCCCTCCTTCAAGCTTCTGTACTGCACCCCTTTCTCTTTTCACTCTATACTATCTTTATATATTCATCTCCAGTTCATTTGTACCCCCTACACATGAATAAATGAAAAAATCATTGTTAAGTGCTTACTCTGTGCCAAGTATTATGCCAAATGCTGGAGATAAAAATAGTAAAATCAACACCAGTCTTTGTTCTCAAGGTATTCACTTTATAATTGGAGGAGACCACACATTGAAGGAGCTTCAGCTATAAAGCAAATGGAAAAGCACCAAACTTTTAAGGGACCAAGAATGGGGTGAAAGGAAAGGTGTCAGGTTATATAAGTAGTTTATATAACAATGATGGAGAACATGATTTTGATTGTTTTATTATTGATTAATGGAGATAATCTTTATCAGTTCCATCAGGTATGTAGCTAAGATTTGTTTTAAAAAGTCAGTTGTAATCAGGTTGTTGTAGTTTGTTCTTCTTCAAGAGGATCATGACATCAGGGAAATGATGCCATGATATGCAAGTGATTTGGATTTCAGCAAGGGAGGTCTGTGCAAGGTCACCTGTCTCAATTTTCCCTCCTAAGCCATCTAGGTCCAGTGGCAAGGTATAGATTAGGATGACTGGAGATGGCCCTGGATGCACTGGGAAACCTTGACCTTTTTAAGCTTAGGTCTTCAACAGGTCTCATTTTGGCTGAGATAGATCGCATCCATTTAGTGATTAAGTATAGGTAGCAATTGAGACAAGAAATCTCTTCTTTCACCTAGTCCAAAAAAAATCTAAATAAATAAATGATGAATAAATGAATCTGGGAGGGGAAGATCCTCAGGGTTTCTGACCAAAGCAAAAATGATTGCTATTTCTATTCCATCTGAATCAAACAGGTTCCAAACAATGACCAATTAGGGCTTGACCTAGGACAGGTTGGTGGTCAATTAGAATCAGATTGGTTTTGGTTTAAGACATGCATTTTCTTTCTTACTCATTTTCTTTACTTTTTGATTTTTTTATGTATCAAGATAATTATATAAATATGTTTACATATATTAGATTTAATATATTTTAACATGTATAACACATATTGGATTGCTTACAATCTAGGGGAAGGGATGGAGGAAAGGAAAGGAAAATTTGTAACACAAGGCTATGCAAGGGTCAAAATTGAAAAATTATCCATGCATATATTTTAAAAATAAAATTCTTTAATGATAATAATAATAATAACAAAAAGACATGGTCCTTAAGAAACAAATCTATTGTGAAAAGTCCAGTTGAGAGGTGCTAAGAGCCTAAATTAGGATAATGTTTAAATAGGTAGTGCAGTGGATACAGCATTAGCTCTGGAGTAATTTAAATCAATTGTTTGATTCTATATTGTAAATTACAAAATCCTGAAAAATTATTCATATCAATTTTGTTTTAAAATTTCACTTAAATTATATATTTTTTATCAGCTATCTATGGTAAAATTAATTTTTCATAAGGCCTAAGTAAATCAAAATTAATAAAAATGCCTTCGTTGTTTCTGTCTGAAAAAAATGTTTAAATATTGTATTGTATTTTTACTAAAATATTGCTAGAAAGATTATGATTTACATTTTCTTTATTAATTGAATGTCTTTAAATTTATCTGACTTAATGTAATGCTGGAGAAACTAAAGCAAGATAGAGATTAGAGAGTTCTTAATATTTTATTTGGATTTCTGAGAGGGAGAAATTTTCTGGGACCAAAGGATCCATTTTGGTCCCATGGCTGATGTCTTGCAGCATTCAGCATCAGCATCAGCATCAGCATCAAATGTGAGATTCCATTGAATTTTATACGCAGCTCTAAGTTATCAGGGTAGAAAAAGGCAGAGGTTGGAGTCCAAACACTGAGAGCAGGAATTTCCAGGGAGGGACCATCAATCCATTTCTGACAGGGTAGAGGGTGAGGACCATAAATTCTGATAAACTGGGAACGCAGGGAGTAGTCAGCTAGAGACAGAAAGTTTGGAACTTAGAGATAGAAGATGTCAATTAGGTATCTGAAATAGGACATCTGGAGTTTTGTCTTTTGGAATGCCAGAGTGCCCAGATCTCTACAGCCCTAATTATTTCAGCCCTAATGGTCAGGAAGGAAGGTTGCAACCAGGGGGACTGAGGCAGAACAATTAAGAAACTAAGGCAGAACAATTTAGGAAAACTGAAGCAGGACAATTTAGGGAAACAGAGCTAGGACAATTTAGAGAAATTGAAGCAGGACAATAAAAGGAAACTGTGGCATAACAATAAATCTTCAACTTGAGATTCATGCTTTTGTTTAAGTGAATTTGTGTTTGAGCTCCCAATTATCTCAATAACCTAGAAGAGCTATATGAAGACATCAACTATCTTAACTAAGACACAGAGTGAGTGGCTTGACATACCAACAATCCTTTGCAATGACCAAAGGTAAACTCAGGAAGAAGATTTTACCAGCTTTGAAGAAGATCCTGAGCCATTTGATGGTTTATTTCTCTTCAAGAGACATCACTGTTTTCAAAAACTTTCCCTGACTGTAGATTAATAGTTTAGGTTATCTCTTAGGTAATTTGTAGGTTAACTTTTTTTTTTTTTATTTAATAGCCTTTTATTTACAGGATATATACATGGGTAACTTTACAGCATTAACAATTGCCAAACCTCTTGTTCCAATTTTTCACCTCTTACCCCCCCCCACCCTCTCCCCTAGATGGCAGGATGACCAGTAGATGTTAAATATATTAAAATATAAATTAGATACACAATAAGTATAACCGACCAAAATGTTATTTTGCTGTAGAAAAAGAATCAGACTCTGAAATATTGTACAATTAGCTTGTGAAGGAAATCAAAAATGCAGGTGGGCATAAATATAGGGATTGGGAATTCAATGTAATGGTTTTTAGTCATCTCCCAGAGTTCTTTTTCTGGGCATAGCTAGTTCAGTTCATTACTGCTCCACTAGAAATGATTTGGTTGATCTCGTTGCTGAGGATGGCCTGGTCCATCAGAATTGGTCATCATATAGTATTGTTGTTGAAGTATATAATGATCTCCTGGTCCTGCTCATTTCACTCAGCATCAGTTCGTGTAAGTCTCTCCAGGGCCTTTCTGAAATTATCCTGTTGGTCATTTCTTACAGAACAGTAATATTCCATAATTTTCATATACCACAATTTATTCAGCCATTCTCCAACTGATGGACATCCATTCAGTTTCCAGTTTTTAGCCACTACAAAAAGGGCTGCCACAAACATTCGTGCACATACAGGTCCCTTTCCCTTCTTTATAATCTCTTTGGGATATAATCCCAGTAGTAACACTGCTGGATCAAAGGGTATGCACAGTTTGATAACTTTTTGAGCATAGTTCCAAACTACTCTCCAAAATGGTTGGATTCGTTCACAACTCCACCAACAATGCATCAATGTCCCAGTTTTCCCGCATCCCCTCCAACAATCATCATTATTTTTTCCTGTCATCTTAGCCAATCTGACAGGTGTGTAGTGGTATCTTAGAGTTGTCTTAATTTGCATTTCTCTGATTAATAATGACTTGGAGCATCTTTTCATATGACTAGAAATAGTTTCAATTTCTTCATCTGAGAATTGTCTGTTCATATCCTTTGACCATTTTTCAATTGGAGAATGGCTTGATTTTTTATAAATTAGAGTTAATTCTCTATATATTTTGGAAATGAGGCCTTTATCAGAACCTTTGACTGTAAAAATATTTTCCCAGTTTATTGCTTCCCTTCTAATCTTGTCTGCATTAGTTTTGTTTGTACAAAAACTTTTCAGTTTGGTATAATCGAAATTTTCTATTTTGTGATCAGTAATGATCTCTAGTTCTGCTTTGGTCATAAAGACCTTCCCCTTCCACAGGTCTGAGAGGTAAACTATCCTATGTTCCTCTAATTTATTAATAATTTCATTCTTTATGCCTAGGTCATGAACCCATTTTGACCTTATCTTGGTGTACGGCGTTAAGTATGGATCAATGCCTAGTTTCTGCCATATTAGTTTCCAATTTTCCCAGCAATTTTTATCAAACAGTAAGTTCTTATCCCAAAAGCTGGGATCTTTGGGTTTGTCAAAGACTAGGTTGCTATATTTGTTGACTGTTTTATCCCTTGAACCTAATCTATTCCACTGATCAACTAATCTATTCCTTAGCCAATACCAAATAGTTTTGGTAACTGCTGCTCTATAATATAATTTTAGATCTGGTACAGCTAAGCCACCATCATTTGATTTTTTTTTCATTAATTCCCTTGAAATTCTTGACCTTTTGTTTTTCCATATGAACTTTGTTGTTATTTTTTCTAGGTCATTAAAATAGTTTTTTGGGAGTCTGATTGGTATAGCGCTAAATAAATAGATTAGTTTAGGTAATATTGTCATCTTTATTATATTTGCTCGCCCTATCCAAGAGCATTTAATATTTTTCCAATTGGTTAGATCAGACTTAATTTGTGTGAAAAGTGGTCTGTAATTTTGCTCATAAAGTTTCTGATTTTCCCTTGGCAGATAGATTCCTAAATATTTTATATTATCAGTAGTTACTTTAAATGGAATTTCTCTTTGTAACTCTGACTGTTGGATTTTGTTAGTGATATATAAGAATGCTGATGACTTATGTGGGTTTATTTTATAACCAGCAACTTTGCTAAAGTTGTGGATTATTTCTAATAACTTTTTAGCAGAATCTCTGGGGTTCTCTAAGTATACCATCATGTCATCGGCAAAGAGTGATAATTTGGCTTCCTCATTGCCTATTCTTATTCCTTTAATCTCTTTCTCAGCTCTTATTGCTATAGCTAGCGTTTCTAATACAATATTAAATAGTAACGGTGATAGTGGGCAACCTTGTTTCACTCCAGATCTTATTGGGAATGGTTGCAGTTTGTCTCCATTACATATGATGCTTACTGATGGTTTTAAATAGATGCTGCTGATTATTTTAAGGAAAAGTCCATTTATTCCTATACTCTCAAGTGTTTTTAATAGGAATGGATGTTGGATTTTATCAAATGCTTTTTCTGCATCTATTGAGATGATCATATGGTTTTTGTTAATTTGGTTATTAACATGGCCAATTATATTGATAGTTTTCCTAATATTGAACCAGCCCTGCATTCCTGGTATAAATCCTACTTGATCATAGTGTATTATCTTGGAGATGATTTTCTGTAGTCTTTTTGCTAATATCTTATTTAAGATTTTAGCATCAATATTCATTAGGGAGATTGGTCTATAATTTTCTTTCTCTGTTTTCAGCCTACCTGGTTTAGGTATCAGTACCATGTCTGTGTCATAGAAGGAATTTGGTAGGACTCCTTCATTCCCTATTTTATCAAATAATTTATATAGCATTGGGGCCAATTGTTCTTTAAATGTTTGGTAAAATTCACATGTAAATCCATCTGGTCCTGGGGATTTTTTCTTAGGGAGTTGTTTAATTGCCTGTTCTATTTCTTTTTCTGAAATGGGACTATTCAAGCAATTTACTTCCTCCTCTGTTAGTCTGGGAAGTCTATATTTTTGGAGGTAGTCATCCATTTCACTTAGGTTATCAAATTTATTGGCATAAAGTTGAGCAAAATAACTCCTTATTATTTCTCTAATTTCCTCTTCATTGGTGGAAAGTTCTCCCTTTTCATTTTTAAGACTACTAATTTCATTTTCCTCCCTCCTTTTTCTAATCAGATTTACCAAAGGCTTATCTATTTTATTGGCTTTTTCATAGAACCAACTCTTAGTTTTATTAATTAGTTCAATAGTTTTTTTACTTTCAATATTTTTAATTTCTCCTTTTAATTTTAGAATTTCCAATTTAGTATTTGATTGGGGGTTTTTAATTTGGTCTTTTTTTAGTCTTTTTTAGTTGCAAGCCCAATTCATTAATCTTTTCTTTCTCTGTTTTATTCAAGTAAGCCTCTAAGGATATAAAATTCCCCGTTATTACCGCTTTGGCTGCATCCCACAAATTTTGGTATGATGTCTTATCATTGTCGTTATCTTGAGTGAAATTATTAATTGTATCTATAATTTGCTGCTTCACCCAATCTTTCTTTAAGATGGGATTGTTTAGTTTCCAATTACTTTTTGGTCTATTTCCCCCTAACTTTTTGTTGAATGTAGTTTTTATTGCATCATGATCTGAAAAGAAAGCATTTACTATTTCTGCTTTCTTGCATTTAATTTTGAGGTCTTTATGTCCTAATATATGGTCAATTTTTGAATAGGTTCCATGAACTGCTGAGAAGAAAGTATATTCCCTTCTATCTCCATTCAATTTTCTCCAAAGATCCAACATACCTAATTTTTCTAATATTCTATTTACTTCTTTAATTTCTTTCTTATTTGTTTTGTGGTTTGATTTGTCTAATTCTGAGAGTGCAAGGTTGAGATCTCCTACTATTACAGTTTTGTTGTCTATTTCTTCTTGCAACTCTCTTAACTTCTCCTTTAGGAAGTTGAGTGCCATACCACTTGGTGCATATATGTTTAATATTGATATTGCTTCGTTGTTTATGCTACCCTTTAGCAGGATGTAGTTTCCTTCCTTATCTCTTTTAATTAGATCAATTTTTACTTTTGCTTGATCTGAGATAAGGATGGCTACCCCTGCTTTTTTGACTTCACCTGAAGCATAATAGATTTTGCTCCAGCCTTTTACCTTTACTCTATATGTATCCCCCTGCTTTAAATGTGTTTCTTGTAAACAACATATTGTAGGGTTCTGACTTTTGATCCAGTCTGCTATCTGCCTCCTCTTTATGGGGGAGTTCATCCCATTCACATTTACGGTTAGAATTACTAAATCTGTATTTCCTGCCATCCTAATAACCCCAGATTGTGCTTTACTTATTCTTGCCTTCCCCAACCCTCTTTCCCCCTTTTAAACTTATGTACCCCTCTTGTAACACGATGCTTACCCTCTTTATAATCCCTCCCTCCCCCCCTTTGAGTCTGTAGCTTAACTTTTAAACTCATCTTGTTTTAAAATTTGGGGAGACAATCTTATCTCCAGAGACTAACCTAATTTTGATTATGGAGTTTTCAGAATCTTCTGTTTTTGGAGATATCTTCTCAAGCCTTAAACTGCTCATCATTAAGATTACATTCTGATTTTTGTATCAAACAGCCATAGCTCTGATACCTGGGATTCCTCACTCCTTGTAGCCCCTTTGGGGATGGGGATTACTGACTTGTTACTTTCTAAACTCACATTTCCTCCTAAATTCCTTATCTTCCTTTCTTAAAAGATATATAAACTCTCCCCATTCATTTAACCTGTAATCTTGTTCAGCACAGATTGCAGAGTAGCCATGTGCATTTTTTTTTCATTTTTTCTGCTTAATAAAAACTTTGTATTTCACAGTCAATGTCTTCCTTTGGTTTTCTTCCCTTTAAGGAAAGTTCTTGAAAACTAGCCTTATCATTTTCTGGTCATCATAACCTTTGAGGAAAAAAAAAAAAGCTCTAAATTCCTTTAAGAGAGTGCCTGCCTCAGTTTATGTCTTCTAATCCCACTCTTTAAATTATCCAAATTTCATATCCTGTGTTTAATTTTTGCCTTTTTTGAATGTTAATTGATCTCGACTACAATGCAATCGAAAACAATGACAATTTTTCCAGAATATCAATCATAAAACAAGTTATCAAAAGAAATTAATGCTTTCTAATCTCTTGTCCAAATACAATGAGAATTGGAGGGTAACAACATAATATAGGATATATGTGCCATATAGTGGTAAGCAAGTCATAAATTACATGCCTTCCATCTCATTCCCCACAATTGACCAATTTTAATAATTTCAATTTCAAGTTCTTTAATTACAGTTTCTAACTTGGTTTGCTGTTTATTAGATTAAAGACAAAGAGAATATATTTTACCCCAAAATGATATATTTTAAAATGAATAACTCATTTTATTTCAGTTAGTTAATCTTCAAGTGATAATTTCAATCAATGCTTTAAACAATGCCAAATGGTGATTTTAGGAGCTATTTTATTTTATTTTATTTTAGTAGCTATTCCATACTTTCTTTCCAGAATCTGATAATTAGCATTAACATTAAATTAATTCCAATTTCAAATATCTATGATTGAAGACAAAGTTCTTGAAAACATTACATATTCACAGTACTTCTACTTCTTCTGTAATGTCTAATGCCTTTGCAATCTAGACAATTTCTTTAACTTACCAAAGATCTCTTAATTGCTACAAATGACTTCTTCAGAATTTGTTTTACCTGGATGCTGTCTTCTTCATTAGAATGCATGCTATTTGAGGGAAGGAATTTTTGTCTTTATATCCTTAAGATTTACCATTAGACTTGAGACAAAATGGGTGCTTAGTAACTGCTTATTGAATAATTCATATCACTGCAGTCCAAAACTACAATGGATTCCTTTAGGAGATCAAGAGATCTCCATTCTTGGTTGTTTCCAACAAAATATGGATAACTGCTTTTAGAGGTGACCACTATTCTAGCATAATTCAGATCTCCTAGATCTTTACCAATACTTAGATTTTTTGATCCTGTTAATATAGAGTTTGTAATCTGGCCCTTCCAGCATAAGACAGTCACATGGACATTTATTTATGAACAAAAACTCCTTCACAATGAGAGCTTCTATTAATAATAATTAACATTTATTATATAATACTTATTATGTATCTGATCTTGTGTGCTAATTAAGCATCTTAGAATTATCTCATTTGGTCTTCAAAACCATCAGGGAAGTGGATCATTATCCCTAGTTTACAGATAAGGAAACTGAGACAAAAAGGTTAAATGACTTTACCCAAGGTCACACAGCTAGTCAGTATCTGAAGTCAAGTCCTCCTAACTCAAGGCCTGGAACTCTACCTACTATGCCACTGACCTACCTACATTTAAACAGTTATATCAATGATCAGGCACACTTAAGACACTGATTTAGAGAATTTGTAGAGAAATGATTGCTTTTAAAAGTAGTAAAAGGAAGGAAACTTTTTTCTGAGGGAGTTGTGGGGTGAATGTGGGGTGGGGGGGAGTAAAATGGCAGAGGCAATTTTTTAAGTTCCATTCTGTCTTCTGATTTCCTGATTGAGGTAGAAGTTCATAAGTAGGAAGGCAGTAATATTCTTGGAGAACAAATGTAATGCCAGAGAAACTGAGACAGGATAGAGATTAGAGAGTTTTTAATATTTTATTTGGATTTCTGAAAGGGAGACATTGTGCTGGGGGCATGTTGCCCCCAGGGCTGATGTCCAAAGCATCCAGTAGCTAATCCAGAAACTAGTGCTTCTCATGAAGTATATATACATACATGGCTCTAAGCTATTGGGGGGAGACCGAGGCAGGGGCAGAGTCAGAGCACTGAGAGTGGGAACGGATTATCAATCCAGTTCTGACAGGATGAGGGGAAGCACCAGACATTTTGATAAGATGGGATAAAGAACAATGACAGAATGGGGGGAAGCACCAGACATTCTGATGATGTTTAAGATAGAAGATGTTAATTCTGATGATTAAGAGGGAGGGATGTGTTACAGGACTGAACAGAACAATTAGGAACTAAGGCAGAACAATTCAGGGAAACCAAGGCATAAAAATTTAGGGAAACTGAGTCAGGACAATAAAAGGGAACTGTGGCACAACACTATGTGCAATTAAGGGATATAGGTTCTTGGATTAATTCTGGAAAAGATTTTTGAAAGAGTAGCCTCCCTGTAAGAGGAACATACCAATACAAATTGACTATCAAAAATTAGTAAATTGAATACTCCTTCATGGAAGGAAAGGGGAGGTGAGGGGGAGTAGAAAGAATATAGGATTTAAAGTCAGAAAACTTGTCTGGAAAGGTAGATTGCTATTATTATCTATTTAACCCTGGAAAAACCACTTCACCTTTTTCAGAGCTGTTCAGTTTCCTGACATGCCAAATGAGGATAATCATACCTACTCTGTCTGTCTCCAAGGGTGGTTGTGAGGATGACATCAGGTAATGGATATGCTTTGTAAGTCTTAAAGCACAAGACATGTAAATGTGTTGCATTATGTTAGCATGTTGATTGGTGATCAGAAGAGTAGTCAGATTGTTAGGGAGCAGAACTGACTGGGGATTTATTCTTGCAGCCCTTGAGGCTTCAGTAAAGAGAATTTATTCCATTACTCACTTAATTCTTTTTTTTTTCTTTTTCTTTTCTTTTTTTTTTTTATTTAATAGCATTTTATTTACAGGATATATGCATGGGTAACTTTACAGCATTAACAATTGCCAAACCTCTTGTTCCAATTTTTTACCTCTTACCCCCCAACCCCCTCCCCTAGATGGCAGGATGACCAGTAGATGTTAAATATATTAAAATATAAATTAGATACGCAATAAGTATACATGACCAAAACATTATTTTGCTGTACAAAAAGAATCAGACTCTGAAATATTGTACAATTAGCTTGTGAAGGAAATCAAAAATTCAGGTGTTCATAAATATAGGGATTGGGAATTCAATGTAATGGTTTTTAGTCATCTCCCAGAGTTCTTTTTCTGGGCATAGCTGGTTCAGTTCATTACTGCTCCATTGAAAATGATTTAGTTGATCTCATTGCTGAGGATGGCCAGGTCCATCAGAACTGGTCATCATATAGTATTGTTGTTGAAGTATATAATGATCTCCTGGTCCTGCTCATTTCACTCAGCATCAGTTCATGTAAGTCTCTCCAGGTCTTTCTGAAATCATCCTGTTGGTCATTTCTTACAGAACAGTAATATTCCATAATATTCATATACCACAATTTATTCAGCCATTCTCCAACTGATGGACATCCATTCAGTTTCTAGTTCTTAATTCTTAAGGATGCAATATCTGGTCAAACTGAATCCCTTACAGGTAATGGATACCTAATGGATAAATGGAAAGTCTAACTTTCATTTAGAGGCTTCAGAGGTAGAAAAAGGCTGAAGAGAGGTGTATTTAATATTCATATACAAGGGAAAATATTTTAATAATATTAGTTGTTATTGAGTCATTTCAGATGCTTTGTCACCCTTTTGGGGTTTTCTGGGCAAAGAACTTGGAATGGTTTCCCATTTCCTTTGCCAGGTCATTTTATAGAAGAGGAAACTGAGGCAAACGAGTTTAAATGAGGTGCCCATGATCACATAACTAACGAGTGTCTGAGGTCAGATTTAAATTCACAATGATGAGTCTTTTCTGATACCAGGGCAGGACACTGTTCACTATGCCACCTAGCTACTTTAATATTTTATACTACCCCATGTTAGATTGCAAAAAGAAAGTGGAAGAATTTCTCTGCACTTAGTCATAGAATTACTGAAGAAACCTTAGTGGCCAAGTTATTCAACCCATACGTAAAATGAATTGTCACTATAACATACTAGACAAGTGGTTGCCCTATTACTGCTTGTAGACGCTCAAGGAAGAGGAATCCCCCAGTTCTCATGACTTTCCATTCCATTTCTGTGCAGCTCAAATTGTTAGGAAGATTTTCCTGATATCCAGACTAAATCTGTCTTATTCCTCTTCCACTTGACAACTCTTTGAATCCTTAAATAAGCTACAATAACCATCTCCCACCTCTTCTATTTCAGGATAAACCACCAAAATTTTTTCTACTAATCATTATATGACATGGATTCAAGGTTGTCCACCATTTTAATTGGCTTTCTCTAGATACTTTCCAACCCAAAGATCAACAAGCATATATGAAATTTTAATCTGTACACTGTGCTTGGTGATAAGGGTATAATGGAAAAAATGAAATAATCCCCATTTTCAAGATCCTTACATTCTAATTGGGAAGAACTTTTCCACTGTGCTTTTTAAACTACAGCACCCAGAACTGAATGCAATGCTATTCATAAGGTTTGACTGAGGCAAGGTACAAGCGGATCATCACTTCCATCTTCTTGGAAAACATGATTCTCATTGTAGTCCAAGATTGTTTTAGTTTTGTAGTAATCACTTAACATTGTTGATTCTTATTGAGCCTACAGTAGGTTCACTAGCACTCTAACCATACCTCCCTCATTTTATTCTTCAAAAAGAAAATCAGCAAGACCTGTATTTAAATCCTGACTTTCCTCGTTAGTAGCTTAAGGAACACAAGAAAATTACTTTACTTCCCTGAGCCTCAGTTCCCTTATCTGTTGTAGGATGATAATACATATAATGCCTGTCTCACAAGGTTGTATACCTTTGCAACCTTTGCAAACATTAAAGTAATATAGAGATGGAGAGTATATAAATATATCTACAATATACTGTGCATATATAGATAGTGATATAGATAATATCTACATCTATACTGCTTATACATGTACATATATATCTGTCTTTCTGTATGCTTAATATACTTTAAGGTTCACAAAATGTTTTATATACATTGTCTCATGTGAACCTTATGAGAACAGATGTACACCCAGCAGACATAATTGTTGCTCCAAATAGTTACTGGGGATGTTGTAAGAGAGGTCTCAGCCAGGTACAGATTGAATGAAATGCCCTCTGAGATGCCTTCTGACTCTTAAGATTTTGTGGTTTTGCCCTCTGGAGTCAGTGGCAGAAGTGGGACTAGTTCTCAGTTCTCCTGACTGCTAGCATAGTATTCATCCCATCACCCTTTAAAAAGCAAGGAAAAGAAAAAGAAAGAAAACCACTAATTCTGGGGTAGTCTAAGTTTCTGACTCTAAGATGATGAAACAAGAGAAGCCAGAATAGGATGATCTAGGAAAGCTTACAGGATATCTTTGAGAGCTTTGCTTTGAGACTAAGACCTTGGTAAGATGGTATTCATGCCTTATGACTCTAGCATCCTCATTCTCCTACTGCTTTTGTGCTACCAGTGTTAAACAGGAAATCATAGAGAAAAAAGATTACTATCTACAGGGGGATTGTGAAGTTTCAGAAAACAAGGACTGGATCCTGCCAAATTTATTTTTCTCCTTTCCTGAAAAACACACACATGCGGACACACACACACACACACACACACACACACACACACACCAGAGAAGACAAATTAATATCTTTAAGCCATGATAGATAACCCAAGAGAAAATACCTGCTCATCTGGGTTCTACATTCACTATTCTGGGAGTTGAGAGCTCCCTGTATCAGATGTAACTCTACTGATTGCAGGCCCCCAGAGGCCCCATAGGATGGATATGAAGAGTATTCAGCCACTATAATTGTTTCTTTGACTAACATTCTGACAGGTTGGAGTGCTGGGCAGACACTGAGTTCCATGGTCAACAATGTCTTTACTGTTTCCCAAGGATGTTCCTCCATCTCCAAAATCTCACCCACTCTTACTGCTGCCACTTTGGGGCCAAGTGAGTCTGGGCCAGGGATGCACATCTTCAGCATCATCAAGAAAGGCAACTCGAACAGGGAGGGGGTCCCTTGCAATAAGGATGATACAGGTTAGAGGTCAAGGGAGAATATCTCCACTGTTAGTATGAGATATGGGTTGTCTAAAACTTTCTCTGAAAATGTTTGGGGACATCTATTGGTATTGGTCTAGAGGTAAGGGGGTTGGGGAAGATTATTTCCACTGTTTAGTTTTGAGAAGGCTCAAGACTGTGCTATATAATTTGTCTAAGTAAGAGAACTAGATACAGATTACATTATAGTGAATATTATGGGAGCATTTCTGCCCTATAAAGAGATATTTTCCATGATTAATGGATTCCTTATTCTTTTTAGGCACTTGGATGGTAAAGATAACATTACAATCAAATGGCTCAACAGAGAAAGGCCTATGTTATAGCTTAATTTAGGGGCCATTAATGCTGATATAGACAAATGATTATAGAAAGAAATAAAGGAATAAAAGATACATTTGGACACAAAGCAAGGTAAATTGTCATTTGGAGGATTTGTTAAGGTTATGCCTAATATCAATGGCTTTCTATTGAGTGAGAGTTTCCTATGAAAGCATACAAATAATTAAATGGGATAAAATGTTCATTATACCCTTTTCAGTTTCTGCAATTAGTTTTTTGCCAAGAAGAATATATGGAGAGACCCTAGTTGAATTTTTTTTAAGTTAGGGTTTTGCAGGTGGCGATGGCAAAAGAATCTTGACCTTAATTTCTTGTTGTACAAAGTCAAAGGAGATTCTGGTACAAATATATGGTTTAGGGATGTGAGACTTAACCAAGAATTCTCCATAGCTTTTGATGGATGATATAAAGAAGAATCAACTTGACAGAATAAAATAAGCATGACTTTGCATCAAAGGACTTGGGGTCCATTACCTGCTATGCATCTTCATCCTTATATGACACTGGAGAAATCACTTAATTCTCTGGGCTTCAGTGTCTGGTCCCATTCCATGTGAAAAATGAGAGAGCTGGACCAGATGGCTTTCATCTGCCTTCTAACTTTAAATCTATAATTCTACTAATTAAGGATATTTAGCTTGGAGAATAGATTATGGTGAATATACAAACCATCTTCCAATCTCTAAAAGGCTATCATGGGTTAGAAGGAATAGATCTGTTCTGTATTGCCCAGTAAGGAAGAATTAGATATAAGTGGCAGAAAGACAAACTTGGTCTCCATGAAAAGGAAAAACTTTCAGACAACTAAAATTTTTCAAGTGTAATTAACACCTTTAGGAGGTAACAACTCTCTCCTATGACATATACTATGTTGTGACCTAGTCATTTATTCTCTAAGTGTTCTAAGACAGTCTTTATTAACCTTTTTCAATTCACAATCCTTTTTTGCTCAAGAAATTTTTATGTGACCCCAGCTATATAGGTATATAAAATTAGTGTACAAATCAAACATTTACTGATCATAAATTATAATTTCCCAATCCCCACATTCAGTTATGAGATCCCATATGGGATTGTGAACCACAGCTTAAGAAGCTGTGTTCTAGACCACACTCAAGACTATAAAATGAAGGGAAAGTGAAATCTATAACAAGGGAGTGAGTTCCCTATCCTAAAAAATTCATAGATTTCTATCTAAAAACTCCCATTTTAAAGTCACAAAGCACTTTTCCCACTACAATTCCATAAGGCAGGCACTTCAGGTATTATCAATTCCATTTTATAGCTGTGGAAACTGAGCCCCAATGATTTAAATCCCCCTCCATTAGAGGTCTTTTGAGGGGATGTCATATGACCCGTTGTTAGAGATGTTAAGAATGATAGCTGTATTGATACTTTGGTCAAATGTGTGGTTTTTAAGTTCATCTATCAATGAGATTCCCTGAGGTTCTGAGCTGGCATTTGACTGTGGATACCTTATAGTTTGGCATTTAGAACAAAATGAGGAGAACTTTTGGAAAGCTCATGGAAAGGGAAACATCATCTGGTGGAGGAACAGCAAATATACAGAAATCTATTCCAAGTTATTATTCAAATTATAGATAGAGGAGTAAAAATCAAGGCTTTTAAAGATATTGCATTTCTAAGTAAACACAAAGCTTAAATGAACACAGCATAAGTTCTGGGGATGTGAACTTTGCTTTATTTCTTTGGTGACACTGTGTCAACCAGACAGATAAAGGGTTGGAGGGAGCTCACTTTTGTGGAGATATTTCAGTAGCCCAGGAAGGCCTCTCCTTCCAGACCTGAAATTCCTTTGCCAGGATTTTTTTTTCCATAAGAGGAGAGGATGTTGAAATTTATAGTAAGGTATAAATTACTGATATCTTCATTCTTTCAAAAATATTTACTTAACATATTCTAGACTCCCTCCCAAATCTTTTGCTGAAAACAAAGAGGGGGGGATGATTAAGAAATTAGACCCTTGTAGAGGATGATTCTATGAAGTAGAAAAAAAAAGAGTAGGGAGACTGGGAGGCACAAATCTCTCTGGTGTCTTTAAGCAGCCCACTGAAATTAGTTGAGCATCTATACTGGACTGAGCTTTGTAGCCTAAAAATATCTTATGCCCAATGGTAAATCACAGACAGTTTTTAAAATCAGAGGAATAGAACTCTATTTTCTGGATTATTTTATAATAGCATAAATTAGAATTTCCATGTACTTTCAAATGGTTCTGATACTCATAGAAGAATATCAGACTTCAAGGAAGAAATGATCTGGTGTTGCCCTCTAATTTTTTATAACTCAATGTACAAAAAACATTTATATTTAATAAAAATAAATATATGCCTCATTTTATATTTATATTATATTTATATAAATATATTTATATTTATAGAAGCTTGGAAGTAAAGGATGAGAGAAGAAAATTCAATTCAGGGTAACTGGGAGATTTCTTTTTCATGGACCTTAGCTTGATAATTTCTGGTTCCTGATGTTCCCTCTTTAAGATAGGGACAAAGCTCTAAGAACTATACTCCAGGGGTAGTAACTGACTCAAAGTCATCTCTGGTTTCAAAGAAAAGTATGGAATATGTAAAATACACCATAATCTAATGTCTTTGGATTTGGAGTTGGAAATCCAGAGTTCAAATCACATCTCTGAGAGTAATTAATTTTTGAGAGCATCAGCAACTCAACCTTGTTGAGTCTATTTCATGACCTTTAAAATGGAGATAATAGCATTTTAAATACAAATTCCCATGGAAGGAGCTATTATTACCATCTACCTTATAAGGGTATTGTGAGAATCAAATAAGATATTGGTGATAAAACAGTTTGTAAGCCACGAAGTTCTATAGAAATGTGACTTATGGAGATTAGAACCTTTTTAGCAATTAGCTTTATGTCCTGCCTAGAAAAGATTTACCTGTTTTCATATCCTAAGAGGCTGTTATATGAAAAATACATTCAATTTGTTTTGTAGGCAAAATAATTATGTTGTTCAGAAAAGTGTAATATTGTTTAAATCCAATTTCTTTATGATTAAAGGGTATCTATATTCATGTCACCTGACTCTTAGAATTCCAGAGATTATGATGATGAATTTTGAGTTCCTCCAGATATTGAATTTATCCAAAACATTCTTTTTTAGGGTTACCATAACCAGAACTTGGTTAGGGTTCACCCAAGCTTGTGTTTTGGGTTCCCTTCATGTTATTCATGTATAACTCATGTGTTGTATGCTTGTCAAATGATTCATGTTTGGTTCCTTTGTCAAATTTGTATGTATTGTAAATCTTCCAGAACTTGGGTAGACAACAACTCCCTTCTGCCAAATGATCAAATAAATTTCCTTTAAAAACTATTTCAGATTTGAGATCTATTCCCAAGGACAATAATTTGATGGATTATGCCCCAAGATGGCCTCATGTACCACCTCTAAAGCATTCTATATTTATGACTTTATAGAATCATCTCTTTTTTCTCATAGCCTTTTTCTTGTAGCCTCCAAATTCTTGAAATGAGCCTGGCCTAGAGTTTCTAGATTATGGGCATGAGTATTCTGGACCCAGAAGCCCTAATTTTTTTTCTCTTTTGGAAAATCAATGAGTCCAAAGTAAAGTAAGCAAGAAAGCATTTATTTAGTATCTGCTATGACTAGGCACTATATTAGGTGTTGAGTTTTAAGAAATAAATGTGAATAGCATCTACCCCCAGGAAAGATAGGTATTGCACCCATGATTTTATTAAGATAAAGAACATATGGGTGGGGAAACTATCAATGCATAGAGGTATCTTTTGTGTAATGATGTAATACTGATAGATTGAGTGATTTGCTTAAGGATACACAGACGCTATGTGAAGAAGTTAAGGCTTAAACTCAGGTCCTCCTAGCTCCAAAGCAAGTACTCTATCCACTATACTATCTTACCACTCAAAAAGGTTATATTATATCAATCAGGGGATATTGCAAACATAAGCACAGATATATTCAAAACATAGCTAAAGCAGATATAATAAAATCTTGGAGTCAAAGCTAATAGCTAGAGGGATTAGAAAAGGCTTTCTGAAGAAAGCTATGTTTGAGTCTTTTCTTTGCCTTAAAGGCTACTTATCCTTAATCACTGAATGGGTGCAGCTTCAATCAAACTGAAAGCTATTGAAGATCTTAGTTTTAAAAGGACAAGGTCTCCCATTTCACTCAGGGCTATCTCCAGTTCTCTTGATTTATATCTGGCTATTGGACCCAGATGTCTCTGGAAGGGACTGAGGCAGGTGACCTTGCACATCCCTCCATCCCTGAAATCCAATTCTTTTGAATGTCAAATCATCACCTCTCTGATGTAATGTTTGTCTTCCAGAATGAAGAACAAACAATAACAATAACAACAAAAAGGAGTCTTTAAAAGGTGGAGATAAGGAAGGAGAAAATTCCAGAGAGATAGCCAATGCAAAGGCATAGAGATGAGAAATACAATGCCAAGGGTAAAGAACAGCAAAGAATCTATGATGTCTATGCTGTAGAGTTCATAGAAATAAATAACAAGAAAGAAGGCTGGGAAGGCAGGGCAGGGTCAGATAGTGAGGAGCTTTAAATGTCAGATAAAAGTTTATATTTGATCCTTGAAATGATAGAAAATTTTTGGAAGTTATTGAGTAGGGAGGACCTGGCCAGACCTACACTTTAGAAAAGTTATTTTATGGGGACAGTGTCTCTGCTAGGAATCCCTACCTGCCTCTGCATCCCCAAGGCATAGAGAAGATAGATGACTTGTTTTAGATTACAAAGCAAGTTACTTAATGACAGAAGTGAATTTCCCATGATTTCAGATGCCAGGTTCAGGGCTATTTTTGCCTCCTCTCATTTGAGCCTTTGAGGACATGATACAGTGGGATTTATAAAAAAAAGGTTAACAAATACTTTTTTAGGATGGTAAGTAAAGCCCCAACTTTGTAGCAGGAAAAAGTCAAGTTAGAACTTTCAAAAAGCCTTCCTGAGAACAGGGATTTAGGTGACTGATAGGACCTAAGATATATCTTTTCCTAGAGTTCTAGGATCACAAGAGATAGAACCCACTTTTCCTAAGCTACAGTTAGGAACCCCCAAATGATCATACTCATACATTCTCCATACAGTGTGTGATCACAATTCAAAAGAATTGCAACCAGAGAAGATTAAGGATAGAAGAACTTGAATAATCCTGAGAAAGGGGATGAGATATATGACAGACAGGAAGAATGCAGCTGAGAAGGTTTGTGGTTGAAGTTTTTTCTGTCTGAAAAGATCTGATAAGCACTATAATATAGTGGGAAAAAAAACACTGGGGTTAGAGTCAGAGGATCTAAATTTTACATCCTATGAATTACATGGGATCTGGGAATTCATAGCACTTCTCTGAGCTATTTCATTTGGGGGGGAAAAAAAGAAAAAGATGGTTGTAAATCAGAGATGTCAAATAGACATTCCTTGACAGATGTATAGCTGTGAATGGGAACATTGTGGCCAAAACCAAGTTAAAGTTAATTGGGAAACATTTAACAAAATGAATAAAAATACAACAGAACATATATAATGTTAATACTCTGTATTCTAAGTCAATACATATCCACCAGGGATCCTTCATGTTTTAGTGGATCCATTTCTATTTGAGTTTAAGATCACTAGACCACTATGCAGTAGATAGAGCTTCTGGCCTGAGGTCAGTAAGTCAAGAACATTCATCTTCTTTGGTTCAAATTTAGCCTCAGACACTTAACTTACATATGTGACCCTAGACAATTCACTTAACCCTGTTTGGCTTAGTTCCCGATTTATAAAATTAGCTAGAGAAAGAAATATAAAATCACTTCTGTATCCTGGCCAAGAAAACTCCAAATAGGGTCACAAGGAATCAGACATGACTGAACAACAACAATGTTGGTCTGAATGATAGGTCTTCAGATAGATTCAAAGTTCTAGATCCTAGAGTCCTACTGAGTTCTAGTTGCCTGAACACTGCTATGGAGAATCTAAATAGGTTTCAGAAAAATTGTGGGAATTTCCTGAATTACTGAGGGAGAAAGAACTATTTGGAATTTACTCCTGCCTTTGTGTGTGTGTATGTGTGTGTGTGTCTTTCAAAATATATAGATAGCAAATAATAAGCATTTATTAATTTTTTTATATGTGCCAGACAATGCACTAAGCACTTTAAAAAATGTGATCTTCTCTTATCCTCCCAACCTTGGGAAGTGGGTGTTACTATTAGCAGCTAGATAATATAATAGACAGGACACCTAGCCTCGAGTCAGGGAGATCTGAGTTACAATTTGGCCTTAGATATTTTCTAGCTTTGTGACCATGAACAAGTCAAATCACTAAATGAGAAAACAAATAAATAACACCTTCCTCCCGGGATTGTCAAGCAATTAAAACAATGCCTGACTCAAAATAATGCTATATAAATACTACTTATTATCATCCCTATTTTATAAGTGAGAAAATTGAGGCAGGTAGAGATTAAGTGACTTGCCCAGAATCACTCAACTCGTATCTGAGGCCATATTTGAAATTAAATCTACTGCCTTTAAATGAAGGGCATAGCACCCATGGCATTCATGGCACCACCAAGTTGTCTCTAGGCATTTATTTTTTAATGAATGAATGACCTATTAAGACAATATCAGAGACCCTAATTGTCTTGGATAATCCCTTAAGGCCCTCCATAGACTGATCTTGGAAGTAAATGAAGGCTTGAACTCAAGGACATTTTCAACAGGCTTATATAAATAAGAGGATAGATAAGAAATCCTCTCTCTGATACCACTGCACACTTCTCAGATTGGCTAAGATGATAAGAAAAGACAATAATGAGTGTTGGAGGGCTTGTCGGGAAACTGGGGCACTGATACATTCTTGGTGGAATTATGAAATGATCCAACCATGCTGGAGAGCAATTTGGAACTATTTTCAAAAAGTTATCAAACTGTGCATACCTTGGACCCAGCAGTATTTCTACTGGGCTTATATCCCAAAGAAATCTTAAAGGAAGGAAAGGGACCTGTATGTGCAAAAATGTTTGTCTAGAGGTCTTCCTCTTACTTTTTGTAGTGGCAAGAAACTGGAAACTGAATGGATGCCCATCAGTTGGAGAATGGCTGAATAAGTTATGGTATATGAATGTTATGGAATATTATTATTCTGTAAGAAAAGACCATCAGGAATTTATTGTTCTGTAAGAAACAATAGGCAGATTGATTTCAGAGAAACCTGGAGAAACTTACATGAACTGATACTAGTGAAATGAGCAGAACCAGGAGATTAATATCAACAAGACTGATAGCAACAAGATTATATAATGATCAATTCTGATCGATGTGTCTCTCTTCACCAATAAGGTTATTCAAACCAGTTCCAATTGTTCAGTGATGAAGAGAGCCATCTACACCCAGAGAGAGGATTATGGGAACTGAGTGGGATTCACAACATAGCATTTTCACTCTTTTGTTGTTTTTGTTTGTTTGCATTTTATTTTGCTTCTCTCTCTTTTTTTACTACTGTCTTTTTTTTTACTAGTTTGATTTGATTTTTCTTGTGTAGCACGATAATTGTATAAATATATATGCATATAGATAAATGTACAAATATATACATATATGTACATATATATGTATATATATATATATATATATATATATATATATATATGATATGTTTTGTAAACTATGGTTTTGTAAGAGCTAATGTTGAAGAATTGTCCATGCACATGTTTTGAAAAATAAAATGCTTTAATTAAAAAAAAAGAAAAAAAAAGAAACTCTGTCTCTTTTAGAATTTTTTAATGCCTTATTCCTTTTCACTAATTCCTCAAATCTTTGTCCTATTTTTGCAGGTGAATTGATGAACATTTGATAATAGTTTGGAGCCCAGGATTGTGGGGATAGGCCATGATATCTTCAAACAACACAATCCAGGAACCTCTTGTGTTATTTCTCTTGGGCATTCCAGGTTTGGAGTCAATCCATCTATGGCTCTCCATACCCGTGTGCTTCCTGGGTATGGCTACTATTGTGGGTAATGTGACCATCTTGGCTGTGGTTGCCACTGAGCCTGCTCTGCATAAGCCTGTGTACTTCTTCCTCTGTATGCTCTCTACCATTGATCTGGCTGCGTCAGTCACCACTTTGCCCAAACTTCTGGCCATCCTGTGGTTTGGGGCTGGGCACATTGCTGTTGCCACTTGCCTGGCCCAGATGTTCTTCATTCATGCCTTCTGCATGATGGAGTCCACAGTGCTGCTAGCCATGGCCTTCGACCGTTATGTTGCCATCTGTGACCCACTGCGCTATGCTACTATTCTAACTGACACAGTCATTGCTCGGATTGGCTTAGCTGCGCTGCTACGTGGTTCCCTGCTGATGTTTCCTTGCCCTTTTCTTATTGGACGTCTGAGCTTCTGCCACAGTCATGTGATTCCACACACATACTGTGAACATATGGCTGTGGTGAAGTTGGCTTGTGGGAACACTATACCCAACCGTGTGTATGGTTTGACAGCAGCATTGCTTGTCATTGGGGTGGACTTGCTCTGTATTGGCCTCTCCTATGCACTTATTGCACGAGCTGTCCTCCGTCTCTCATCCCGTGAAGCCAGGGCTAAGGCCCTGGGTACGTGTGGCTCCCATATCTGTGTCATCCTCATCTCCTATACACCTGCCCTCTTTTCCTTCTTTACCCATCGCTTTGGTCGCCATGTTCCACTTCACATCCACATTCTCTTGGCAAATGTTTACCTGCTCTTCCCACCAGCACTCAACCCCATTGTGTATGGTGTTAAGACTAAAGAGATCCGAGATCGAGTAGTTAGGGTGTTCTTAAGAGGCCAAAATTCTGGGGAAAAAGACTAGGGTGATATGAAAGTAGGAGATTAGATAACTGGACATCAGCATCCCCAAGAGGAAACATTTCCCTACTAAGGGAATGAGTAAGATCAGATGTGGTATGAGGTAGAAACTGCTGGGGCCATTTTAACCAACCTAGGTCACAATCACTGTTCAAGGACTTCTTTCTCTACCACTCTCTCCTCTCCATCAAGGACGGGTAAGTTCTTCACATCTTTCCTCAGGTTATCCCCAGTCATTGATGTCACTCCCTTACAGAGGGATTATCTCTCATGCCCTGACTGTGACTTCTCAAATAATAGTATACAATCTATCTATTTTTCTGGACATGAGGTCTAGATATCTACCTTTCTCCCTTGATACACATAATTTATCAACTTCATGCTTATATTGCTGCATCGTTTAGGAGTCCACTCTTTTCAGCTCTAACAGTCATCTATGTCCCATGACTTTGATTTCTATACTGTCTCTACCAACAGAAATGTTCTGATGGGAATCATCCAATGAATTTGTAAAATCATTAGTCAAAGACTATCAGAGCTGAATGGATCCTTAGAGATTATCAGGGGTCTTGTTTTATAGATGAAGAAACTAACCCCAGTAGAAACTATATGGCTCACCCATAATCACTCAGAAACTCATAGGTAGAAAGCCAGGATAATACTCCAGATCACTTTTGGCATGAAACAACATAAATGCTGTCCATGAGAGCTCAAAAAGGATCCTAGTCCATCTCTTCATATCTGGAATGAGGTCATTACTCCAATTAGATTATCTGTAATGGGCTGAAGCTGAGCAAATGCAGTGAGATCCAGTGTGAGCATTTGAGGCTAATTAGCAATTGGACAATATTCTATTAATATATGCTTGGAGAAAGAATGGTCCTGCCCACTCTCTGTGCAAGTTTGATGTGCTGTATAGGAGACTGCATAGAGGATTTGGTGGGTGGGGTGTGTGAGAGCCAGAGCCACTGCTGGCCAGATTTGTTGCGATTGCTCTCACTTCATATTGCCATTCCCCTTCACCTCTGCAAAGAATAAAGATCAAGGATTTTCCCTTATTCTGACTTGGGATGATTTTAATATACTTTGGGTGCTAAACATGGTCATCACACTAACAATTTTTGATGTCCATGAGTCAAATGCCATAACTGCCATGCTCTTTCAGTGGTGAGCACAATCAACAACAGAACCATCCGATGTTTCTTGGATCTTCTTCATTTCAAGGGTCTGCTCCGTCTCTCTGCGATGGACAAGGCAAATACGGCTCCTTGGCACCCATCTGATTTCTTCTCCACCTGGAGAAATACAAGCAAGCCCTCTCCCTCAAGCAGTTAATCTGTGTGGTCTCTTCCATCACCACTTTCTGGGTTTCTCCACATCATTTGACAATTATCTAAAGATAGTGGAGCTGCTCGCACTGGACACTGCCCTTCCGGTGGGTTATAAAACTTGTCTGCCAGAGCCAGTGCATCTTTGTCAAAAATCAAGAAGTTAATAGTATAAAGGGCTAGATTTAGAAGTTCTCTAGGATTACTTGTGGCTCCCCCTAGTGCATTTGCTCAGTTTCAGCCTATTACATTTATCTGAATTTACTTTCCAAATTTTCTCCATCCCCTGCCCCACATCCAACTTTCTCAAGTGTGGGTTTCTCTAGGGTATGTCTGTCCTACTCTTTACCAGATGTAAAGTAACAAAGGAACATTGGCAAAGCTTCATATGACCATGGGATGTGTGAGATTAGGAAGGGAAAGAATAAGACAAATAATCAATGGCCATAAAATTTTGATTTTCCAACTTTAATTTGTTAGCCTTATAGGGTTCCACTCACTCTGAAGTCACAGCCTTCCTAATTTACACACACACACACACACACACACACACGCACACACACATATATAGATGTGCATTCATCCACACACTTGCATGGTGCATACATATATTATGGGCCAGAACTCTGAACTTGAAACAAAGGATTCTTAAAAGGTACTAAGTCAGTGGAATTGATAGAGACAATAGCTATTTAATTTAGCATGGTTCAGTATGATTGATTTAATGCTACAAGCAGAGTTATGGGCCAAAACTTGAAACAAGGTACTAAGTGGAATTGAGGAGACAATGGTTAAATCTAGTTTAGCTTTGATTTAATCCTACAACAAATAATGGTTTCCTAGAGATATAAAGATTGGTTTGTACTCAGTGTGGAGCTTATAAACTAGAAGCCTCAGCCAGGGAGATTCAGAGACAAGCAGACAGAAGGCTAGAGGCTGAAGGCTGGAGCCCAAACCCTTGGAGAAGGCTGGAGAAGGAAATAATAAATTATTCCATTATCTTTGCCAAGAAAAATTGGACATGACTGACAAACAAAATGATAACATCACCAGAGGAAGCTGACAACACTGTAGCTTTGGAAAGTGGAAGTATGAATTTTTCTGGCTATACATGTTCTCTGGCCACATACATTCCTTAATATGTACCCTCCATGAGTGGTCATCAATTAAATGTATTTTCCCATTATGTACCCTACTCATTCATGGCATGATTCATGTGGGAGAAGTATACTCTATGTATGGAGGGTGGGGGGGAAGAAATATTTTCTTGTCATTTTATTTGCCATTCTATTTGATTAAATACTTTTTACTTAAATATATGTATCTTCTGACTGGTTGATTAAAAAGCAAACAAATTTATAAAGACTTGTGGTATTCTTCTTTAAAATAATATAATGGTTTTCTGTGAGCAGGTTTCTTGGGGAGGTTTTCTGGAGGCAGCCTTAGTTTCAGTTGAAAGTAATAATCACCTCAAACACAGCCAGCTGATAAAATGCAAATGTTTATTTTCTCCTTCCTTGAGCCCGGGTAGCGTTCTTAGAGGCCTATCTCTCTGCTTGGTTCAAAGAGCTCTTGCCGAATGTCTCCAAATCCAAAGGGTTGTCCTTCAGCCTCCAGCCAGCACAAAGGTGGAAAATGGAATGAATCTGACTCCTCTAGTTCAACTCTGAATGTCTCCAGCCAGCACCAAGGTGAAAGTTGGAATGAATCTGTCTTGCCTCCGAGAGAGGGCTTGTGGGCTTCTGTATCTCCCAGAGTGCTCCTGGCTCTCAATTTCCCAGAGTGCTCCCTGGCACTAAGACCTTCTTGCTTATATGAGTTCTCTAAAGGTGTGAACACAAGCATTGTTTCTATCAGTTCTACTTAGTACCTTGTTTCAGGTTCTGGCCCATAACATCTCCTTGTAGGATCAAATCAATCATACTGAACCATGCTAAATTAGATAATTATTGTCTCTATCAACTCTAAAGACTTAACACTTTGTAAGGATTTCAACAACTTGTGATTGTGGAAAATGTTTTATTATATCATTCAGAAAATTTATCAGTTGATAGAGTCGGGTTAGGGTTAGGGTTAGGGTTAAATCTAACTTTTTATGTCCAGAAATTACCTAACCCAAAAGTTTACAGTAGAGGTCATACCTGAGACTCTCCAGTGAAAGAGACATGGCTGCAGAGAATGCTTAGATCCTACCCAGGTCTAATATTTTGAGTACACTCTATGCTTGAATTTTCCAAATTTGAATATTTATATTTTCATAGCAGACTTTAATTTGAATATTTATGCTACCTTCTCTGCAAAATTACTTAATTGTGTATGGGGTGCTTGTCTGCCTAGGTATATAATATAAATTTCTGATACACTGGATGAAAGGGACTCACACCCTTTTCTTTTGGCTCTCTCTTGCCAAATGACCAAAAGAACACCTAAAAACTGAGGTAACTTTTCCAGAGGACTCATATTGGAGATGGAGTGTTCAGGGGATATGTGTGGAAACTTTTATAACCTTCTATAAAATATAGCAACTTTAATCAAACTCATTTACATTACTCCAAATATGGCTAATCCCTCCCCACCTCAATTTTAATTTTAATTCATTAGTATCATCATGTAATAATAGTTTATTATGATCACTCAGGTACCTTTTCATCTTATTCTCCCATAGAGAAATCTTCAGAATTCATCCTCCTTCATGCCCCACATACTCCTCCTGCTCCAGCACTTTGCTTCTAGACATGACAGTTCCTCTACTAGTGATATGATCTATGATGTGGGGTTTGTCACTAAATGATGGCATGGCTATTCTCTTTAAACAAAAGGTAAATTTATTTAGGGGACTAGGTTACAGACAAAATGAAGGAATATAATAGAAACCAGTGTAAGAAACAAAATATCTTACCAAGAACTCCAGTAATTCAAAGATGAATGCAGGAAAGATTTATTTTACACTCTTGCAAGAATGGGTGCCTAGATGAATAAACACACCTTTAAAACTCCAAAGGCAGCATTTTATTTCCTATCGTGAAGCACAAGTCCCTCCCCTGATTCCCATTAATTGGAAGTTTCAGAAATTACAAGACATGAATCTCTACCCCTTATTACTTAGCCAGTCCTGTCCCAAAGGAGCTTACATTCTAGGAGAGGAGAAGGTAACAGAGGAGGGCTTAGGGCAAGGAACAAAAGATTCTTTTAAAATTTCAGGCCCCCCCTAATTACAAAAGTCAGTCTGCCCTCAAGAAACTTACTTTCTTTTAGGAGAAGATAAACTCCACCTTTGATGTCCTTATATGTTTCAGTTTTCTAATTTGTTTCATTTTTACAATTTAATTTTTATAATTGTTTCATAACCAAAATAGCCATTCATTTGGCTAGATCTCCTTCACTCAAGGGCCAATTTGTCATTCATTACATCATCCTGCTTCTCAGCTCACAATAATTTCATTGATTATCTGTTTTCTCTGCCTGGTAATTGACTTTTCTGATTATGTAATTCATTCTACTTTTTTTTTTTTTTTTTTTTTTTTTGGAATGTCTCAAAAATCCTTCATTTTTTGAATGACCACATTTTATCATTGATAATTAATATTAGAGTTGAAAAACATATCATTTCTGGTTTCAACTTGAGCTCTTCTGTATTTTGGAAAATGCCATTCCATTTTTTGTGTTCCGGATAGCTTATGACACAACAATCCTAGTTTTCTTTGTTTTCCTTCATATTAAAAATTTTTTCTCCAGCCTTCTTATAAAGTTTATTGTTTGAAGTCAATCAACTAGCTTTTGGTATATGCTTATTATGTACCAAACAAATAGTTATATTTAACTTATACTTGTTTTAGAATTTAAAATATATTGTACCTTTTTCCAATTGTAACCTGCAAATTCTCGCAACTTCTATAGTCAGAAGGTGTGGACAGTTTCTTTTTTGCATTTTTTCCTGCATTTTGGTAATAAGCTTTTATTTTTTATTTGTTTTATGTTTTTGGGAAATATATAATCTTTATTATTAATGTGTTATTTTCAGTGTCAGTGCTTTTAACTTATATGAAATTAATTTCTTATCTAAGTTTCTTATTTTTCTTTCTTCTTGTAAAAAAATCCTTTAATTCTGTATTTTTTGCTTCCAAATATGTTAGCAATTTTCTCATATCTTCTATTTCTTTTGAGAAATTCTATAGGATGCTTGTTTTGCTACATTGCTATTTGTGTTTTTAAGTTCTATGCTGTACTGTTATAAGTTAAATCTACTTTTCAATGGTGTAAGTATATATCTTTCTTTTTCTTTTTATTAGAATTTTATAGCCCTAAAATATGAAGATTAATTTTTGTTATGTAATTTTAAGGAAAAGTTCAGATTCACTCCTATAAATGATGCTCTGACTCAATTAAGTAAAAGTAAAATTTAATTATAATGCATAGAATAGATTGCCTACAATAACAACCAATACAGTAAATAATACATAAAAGACAAAGAATGAGGAGAATTATGATTAAAATAGAAGACAAAGACAAAGAATACATCACCGATCTAAGGGAGCACTGGAAAGTGGCTGGGGGCCCCACCTGCAGTCTTCAAACTTGATTGGGAAAAATCTTGTCCCAGGCTGAATAATATCATTATCTCCATGGGTGAAGCCCAAAGATGGGCAAAAACTGGACTGAAATTTATAGGGCTTGAAAACAAAGAAGGCACAGAGCCAACTTGTTTACATATAGAATGTTATGTATAGGAGAAGGAAATGCCAGATGGGCTTCCAAGTATGACTTAATTAATATAGATATCAGGGAGGGGGCCAACCCTCATTGGCATCCATTGTGTCCCAAAGAGTGGCTAGTTCCTGAGATTGTAGAAGTGAAGCCAAACACATGTGGCATGTTCCCGGTCTCATAGGGTTAAAGAAAGGCTAAGTTCCCATGGAGAGAATCACGTTCTTGAAATGGTTGGAAATGAACTTACTAATAAGAAGGCACTTCTTATTCAATATCTTATACAATTATTATATGACCATCTTTACTTTTTTCAATTTGACTAACTTTTTTATTTCAGAACCTATTCAGTATCTCATTTCTTACATATATTTATTAATGATAGTACTTCATTGATAATGTTAACTTAAATTTCAAGATACAATACTTTCTCTATTGTCTTATATAAACTCATGCATTTATTCAACATCTTTTTTTGTTCATTGCCTTATGTATAGTAAATTTTCTTTTAGCCCTTAAGTTTTACTCTGTTTCTTGATTTTTCAAATGTTTTCCTTGTCATTCAACAAAACTGTTAGGTTTTATTTTCTATGCATTCTTCCATTCTCTCATGTTTAGTTGTTTAATTAGAGAATTTGTCAATCCTGTTTTTTTTAAATAACTTCATATTTGTCCTTTTTTTTTTCTATTATGTTTCAATCTTTTCTTTGATCTCTAATAATCGAGTAGTCCTGGGCTACAAAAGTTAATTTTCCTTAATGGCTAAAGGTTTTCCTCTTGGCTACTTGAAATACTTGTTTTTTGAGAATTGATTTATGAAATTTCACCATTACATTCCATAATGTTTTAAGTTTGGAATTTTCCTTTCTTAATAGAGTTTATCAAACAATATTTTATTCTCTTTTGAGTATTTCTGAATAATTTTCCTATTTTGTTTACTTTTGTTTTATATTAAAACTTCCTAAGTCGATTATATTTTTCTCAGAAAAAGAGTTTTAAGCAATTCTGTGCCTATCTTATTAAATATTAATCACTTTGGTATATATATATATAGTCATGGATTATATATTTAGGTTGAGCTAAGTTGACACAATGGATAGACTATAGGACTTGTGATAATAAAGATCCAAATTCAAATCTTGGCTTAGATATTTTTTTATATAAAACTTTTTATTTTCAAAACATGCATAGATGATTTTTAACACTCATCCTTGGAAAATCTTGTGTTCCAAAATTCTTTCTCCCTCTCTTTCCCTTACATTATTACTAAGCACTAAAATATGGTTCTAGATTCCTGGGTCTCCCCATCTCTTCATACGATTGTTCTTTTTGCCTCAGAGCTGGGCAATTTTAAAAATCTATCCTTATTAAAGGACACTTATGGTATTGAGACTGGGTCACTGCTAAAGTGAAATTGACAGAAAATGCCATTTGAAGTGAAAAAGTTCAAAATTAGAGGCTTTTCCAAGCCTCTAATTGGCCACAGAGTAGAATAAATTGGGCCTAGGGATTAGATATTACATTTAGTTCCCTTATTTCATTTTATAAAGCTGGTTTCAATGTTCTTTTTAAAATGTAATGTTCTCTGTTGAGGTTTTCTTGGGGTGTCTGGGAGCAGCCTTTGTTTCAGTTCAGTATTCACCACAAGTGCAGCCAGGGGTTAAAGTCCAAATCCTTTATTGTCTCTTTCAAAGTCCTATCTCCTTCACTTGGGGTTCTGCTAGTTTTCTGGAGGCCTTCCGTAGTCTTGGTTTCAGTGGGGAAGCGAAGGAAGAGAGCCTGCCACCAAGGTGGTATGAGATGGGATGAATCTGTCTGAGTCCAAGGGTTTGTGCTCCAGCCTTCAGCCTCCAGCCTTCTGTCTGCTTGTCTCTGAATCTCCCTGGCTGAGGCTTCTAGTTTATAAGCTCCACACTGAGTACAAACCAATCTTTATATCTCTAGGAAATCATTATTTATTGTAGGATTAAATCAAAGCTAAACTAGATTTAACCATTGTCTCCTCAATTCCACTTAGTACCTTGTTTCAAGTTCTGGCCCATAACATCTCCTTGTAGGATCAGATCAATCATACTGAACCATGCTAAATTAGATAACTATTGTCTCTATCAATTCCACTGACTTAGTACCTGTAAGAATCCTTTTTTTCAAGCTCAGAGTTTTGGCCTATAACAGCTTGAATAAACTTTTCCCTTTTCTTTGATTTATATGCGTTTGATTTGATTAATTTGCATAGTTGATTAATTTGATTAATTTGCATATTTGACAAAGTTGCTATTTTGAGGTAGTAAAAGTGAAAGTTATAGAAAAAAATCACTTGTTACTGTCATATAGAAAATTTGAAAGAACAACTCCCCCTGTTATAATTTTCTCCATCAAAGTCCTCCATGAACTCAATCAAAATGAAATGTACTATATACAAAGTAATACCAATGTTCCAGAATGACTTTCCTGTTCTCAGTAGTACAATTATCCATGACAACTCTGAAGGATGACATATGATAAAAAAATTCTATCCGTACCTAGAGAAGTCTGAATATGGACTGAAACATTCTCTCTTTCTTTCTCTCTCTGTTAAAAAACAAACAAAAAAAACCCTTAATTTTTCTTGAGGATTTTTATTTTCATTAGGATGGGAGATCTATATTTATTTCTTAATTGTGGATGGGGATAAAGGAGTGAACACAGAACTCAAAAATTTTAGAAACAAATGCAAACAATATTTGTTTTGAATGTAACTGGGGAAAAACATTCAATAATTTTTAAAATTTAATGTATTATCTTAAAAATATGTATTATAGTATATTTGTTTTAAAATTATGTACAGAATATTAGGGACATGGAAGAAAAAACATATAATCAAAAGAAAAAAATCTGACCATCATTGAGGAGTGAGAATTATCCCAAATAGATTAAAATCTAGAATGAACTAAGTTTTTTTTGTGGGGATATTTTTCTTTTTTTTTTAATTAAAGCTTTTTATTTTCAAAATATATACATGGATAATTTGCAGCATTCATCCTTGAAAACCTTGTGTTCTAATTTTTTCTCTTCTTTCCACCTACCCCCTCTGCTAGACAGCAAGGAATTCAATATATGTTAAACATCTTCAATTCTTCTACACATATTGCCACAAATGAACTAAACTTTTAAATGAAGGATTATAATAAAAAATGTGCAGAAGGAGGAGTTAAATTATGTCAAAAGTAAGTGAAGAGAAACTGTACTAGCTGACTATTAAGAGGCAATAGGGTAATGTTGATAGATGATGGACAAGGCAGCATGGTTTAATTTCTGTCCATCTTTCTCATTAAGGAAAGGATTTTTTATACCAGTAGCAATAAAATTGATGTTTTTTTCCTCATTAGTGACATGAAAACATATCTATTGTGATGCCAAGACTAAAAAAGCACTCCTCTACCTACTATTGGTTATTTCCCCCATTTTTGTATTTCTATTGTCTACACTGTAAACTTTCTCTGTTTTCATATAATATTAAGTTGTTATTCCCTGCTCATCCAGAATAATTAAAATGATAGTTTCACTGACATGATCCCTGGGTTTTGAAAAGAAAGCTAATTCATCAACAAATGAAAGGTTGCTCACTGCTCCTGCAGGTACTAAAAGCTCTAGTCTTCACACTATTCCCTAAGGTTGGCTCTATATAGGCAAATAAAAATCATGGCAAGTTGAAGACAGGAGAATAGACCCAAGCCAGAATCCATCCAGAGCAAGGCATTCAGATAACAGATATCATTCGGTCCTCCTAACCAGGAGAGAATTATATTTCCTTTGTCTTCATCAGTAGCTTTCTGATTCAGATGCCATGGGACTTGGTATCCTTTGGTCCTGAAAAAAGCCTTATAACACATTCCCGGATCTGTTTGGTTTTCACACCATAAACAATGGGATTCATAGTTGGGGGAAGAAGGAGGTAAATATTGGCCATAATAATGTGGAGGGAGTGGGGGACTTTGTTACCCCCAAAGCGGTGCACAAAAAATGAAAAGAAAGCTGGGGTATAAGAGAATACAATGGCACATATGTGAGCTGTACATGTCCCAAAGGCTTTTTGTCGAGCATCTGCAGATGACAGTTTGACTACAGCCCGGAGAATCATAGTGTAGGATATTGTGATACAGAAAATATCAAATCCCCCAATCAAGAGGGCAACCATAAGACCATACACAGCATTGATTTTAACATTGCCGCAGGAAATCTTGGCCACAGACATATGGTCACAGTAGGTGTGGGGGATGATATTGCCTCTGCAGTATGGCAGTCTCTTGGTGAGGAAAGTGAATGGGATGATAAGGATCACTCCCCGCAGGAATGTAATGAGCCCAGCATTGGCAATGATCGAATTGGTGAGGATAGTAGCATAACGCAGTGGGTAGCAGATGGCCACATAGCGGTCCAGAGCCATGAGCATAAGGACCCCAGACTCCATCCCTGTAAAGGTGTGAATAAAGAACATCTGTGTAAGACATGCATTGAAATCAATATCCTTGAGGTTAAACCAGAAGATTCTAAGTGTATTAGGTAGAGTGCTTGTGCACATGATCACATCAGTGAAGGAAAGCATGGCAAGGAAGAAATACATAGGTCGATGCAGGGTTTCCTCATAACGGATGATGTAGAGAAGTCCACAGTTCCCTACCATGGCTACAATGTACATGGAGCAGAATGGCAGGGAGATCCAGATATGCATGTCTTGTAGTCCTGGCACACCATTCAGAATAAAGGAAACTGGAGTCAGAGTGGTGCCATTGATCCTTTGCATGATGGATATACGTCAGTTTAGCTTTCAGTTTCTGTGTCTCCCTCTAGGAGAAAAGATTGTGAGATAAAAAAGCATTTGTTCCGTTTCCATTTCTTCTTTAATTCAATACAAAGGAATTAACCAAATGCAATGCCTTTTGTAACATTTTACAGTAACCTTAAAGATATGTAATGATAATATAAACATCTTTTTAGCCAAAGTCCAGAAATTGCATTTCTTCATTTTATGTATGACTGTAATTATGCATGTGCACACACATACACACATATATGCACATACATATATATTCCATTGTGTACATTTTACATATGTATTCTTTATTGCATAAGCTCAGAGAATTGATGTCTGTAGATCTTTCTTTGTGCATACATAAATATATATGTGTATATGTACATATGTGTATATATATATATAACATGAATTGCATATTTTTCTACACACCAAGGGGAAATTAAATCATGTTTTCATAATTTCTACTGTTATTTCTATGATTTTCAAAAATTTATAAAAATATTATTTAGTTGCCTATTATTTAAAAATCTTATAACTTTGTAACAAACTTTAGTGGCAAAAGCTAAAGCCTCCAATCCTTGGACTAAAATGTAAAACTCTTCACCATCTGCATCCAACCTCAGAATCTAATCCAATACTAATACCCTTCATTTTATACATATTAGATGATTAGGATAACTCAGAAAATTCAGCACTAGAAGGGACATCAGGGAAATTTTTCTCTGATTCTTATTGGACTAAGAACTTTCCTTCAAATGAAGAACAGCAACGATGGAGAACACAATTAATCTCCTTTGGGATAACTATAGCTTTTAACTTGTTTTTTCTTAAACAAATCTGAATGTCTTTGAAATTCTAGCTACTGTTCTTACTTCTGCTTTCTGGGGCCAAGTGGAATATATCTAAGCCATCTTTCACAGGATAGATTTTCAAATATTTAAAGACAGTTGTGATCTTCATCTCTTATTACTCAAGCATTCTAATTTCCAGGCTAAATAGTTTCAGTTGCTTAAACTTATTTTTATATGGCAAAACCTTCAGGTCAATCAAAAAACTGGTCATCCTCTTCAAGAAACACTCTCCTTAACCCCCGACCAAATCACTGTCCTTCCTTAAAATTGAACTGAGACTTAGATACTCCATCTACAATATTGCAGAATTATCCCAATCCTTATTCTCAGCACTATGATCCTCTCAATATTGTCTGAGAAGCCTTTTTCTTTTTTTGACTGTTATTGTTAGCAGACAATGGATCTACTAGCAAGGTTGGCTTACTATGTAACCATGCCTTCAATTGTCTTTTAAATTAAAGGGAAATTGAATTTATCAATATAGGCTTTGAATTTTGCAGTGGTGGGAAAGGTTCAGAACCATGAGTTCATTATTTTAAGAAATTTTTGCTATATAAACCTCCTTTCATTAAAAAAGAAAGGCAACAAAAGGATCCTAATTAATTGAGAGTGTCACTGATGCTTTTATTAATAAAATGATTATTTATGCAGAAACTGTGTTTCTAGAACTTCTTAAACATCACACCAGTTAATCTTGAGATTTTTTTAAACTACCCCTTCTAATCCACATTAAAATCATATAAAAATTCTATTTATTAAGGAAGATCTTAATTTTCTGAGGTTAGCTATTCACATGTGATCTTACTACTTCAAAACAGTACCAAGTGACTTCTCTTTCTGCTTTTCTCTTGTAAATTTTCTGGGAAGAGAGACAGTTGAATGTGTACATGATTTGTTGTCAGAAGATCTGTCTTTGAATCCTGACTAAAACTTACTAGGTACATATATATTCTTGTGTCCTTTGGGCCTCATTTAGAGATACCTAAGGGCCTGAGGCAGTCAGATGGCACAGTGGATAGAGCTCTGGTCTGTAATTATGAAGATACATTTTTCTGCATTAAAATCTGGCCTCAGACACTTACTTACTAGATGTATGATCCTCAGCAAGTCATTTAATCCTATTTCCCTTGGTTCCTCATCTGTAAAATGAGGCAGAGAAAAAAATGTCAATCTAGTATTTTTCCAAAAAGCACCTTGCTATGGGTAAGGAATAGTCGAGCATCACTGAAACAACTCAATAACAATAATAATTAGACTTCAGTTTCCTCATCTGAAAAAAGGAGGGCTATATTAGATAGTATCTAAAGTCTTTTGCCCACCTAAATTGCATAATTCTTTGTAGAAAGAGTAAATAGAGATTTTTGTGCCTGGAGCTAGGTACACAAAAGGGGCCTTCTCAGCTGGGAACAAATACTAACCCCTTTGGATCATGGAGTTGCTTCAATTCAATCCAAACCAGCCCAACTAGTAATTGTTAAGTGCTTACTATGTTCAAAACCCCATGTTAGATATTAGGGATACAAAAATAAAGCAAACTACAGAAGCAAGGTCCCTTCCCTTGAGGAGTTCATATTGTTTTAGGGGAAAATAATATGTTACCAGATATATTTTGCATGTTCACTTGAGATGGGGGCTAGAGAGATTAAGGTGATTAGGAAAAACTTGCCATAGTGGGTGGAAAAAAATGATTGGAAATGAAAATATTATGCAAGTAAAATCTATAAGATTTGAGAACTAAATGGATATTATAAATGAGGGAGAGAAAAGAATAAAAGATGACACTGGGAAGATACAGTAGATAGAATATTGAACCTGAAGATAGGGATTCCTAAGTTTGGATCCCACTTTTCTAGTTAAGGGACTCTGGACAAGTCACTTAACTTCTCTAAGTAGTTATTCAATCTAGCAAATGAATCAATTATGGCACAGCTCAGAGTGTTAATATGAGGAATGAGATGACATATTCAAAGTACTTTACAAAGTACTTTACAAACTTTAAAAAGTGATAGAAAAGGAAACTAAGAATAATGTTGACTTTAATACTCAAAGGAAAAGTTTGTTGATTACCTGAGTTTGGGAAAAGATATTGAGTCAATCTTGTTCAGATGGAGATGCCTCTGGGGCATCTGGTTGGAGATGTCCAGTATGCATGCTTTTGATGGTATGAATTCTGAGTGTAAAAGAAAGATAATGATGATTTTTTAAGTTTAGAAATTACTTTCAAAGAGCTATTTGTATACTGGGGAAATTATGTAATTAGAAAATAAGGAGATTTCAGGAGAAGTGTATTAGGACAGAATACTAAGACACATGTAATTAGTGGGTACAGCACAGCTAGTGATCAAAGGAAACTAAGATAGAATGATCAGATATGTAGGAAGTTGAGAGTAAAGAGGATTCTTATGAGGGGCTGGTAAAAAATAACAAATGCTGCAGAAGTTGAGGAATGTGAAGAGACTATCAGTTTAACAATGAAGATTGTAGGCAACCTGGGAGAGCCTGGTTTTAGTGGAGTTCAGACTTCAGAAACTAGATATGAAAGGTTAGAGAAGTGGAAGGAAAGGAAAGGTTGAATAAAGATTGACCTTCCCTTAGGTCAGTCTAATTCCCTTAAGAGGTTAACTGTGAAAAAAAAGGATAAAAGATGGAAACTTCTTATGTTAAATACTTCTATTACTATTATTATTGTTTTTATTATTATCAACTAAATTGTGGGAAGGCAATCTGCAACCCATCTAGTGTGAGTATTAGGAGCAGTTCTGATTCTTTTCTTCACCTACCTTCATCTCAACCTATACCTCAATCATTTCTGTTTAGATTCAGTACTCATCTTTTCTTCATTCTTGAAATGGTAAAGTGATAAGGCCTAATTCCAGATAGAGACAAGCAAAGAATCAAGACCCCCTTCCAACTTATAGAAGGAGTGAGAAGATGAAGAGTCACCTGCCAAATGGAGCAGAGCACATATTTATTTGATGAATAGAGCTTTTTTGGGGGAAGGAGTTATGTTGAGTAGCTGGTCATTTAGCCTGCCTGTCTTTCTCAGTTTCCTTAACTGTAAAATGGAGATGAGAGTAGCATTTACTTCCCAGGATTATTGTGAAAATCAAATATTTGTAAAAGTGCTTAGTGCAGTGCCTGATACAGAGAAGATACTACATACATGCTAGCTATAATAATTATCACTATTATTAAAAAGAACATGATCTAGTAGAGATCTGAGAATGCAACACTTTGATCCCTGTTAAATTTTCAGTGTTGGAACAAACTTCACTAATGTTGCTAGAACGTTGCCCTCTCATATATTGAAATCCTGTATCTTTCCCCCCGTTACTCAGTAAATCCTCTACAAAAGGATCCAATATGTGGGAGGCTTTTTTATTCTTTACAAGTCAAAATGCCTAAAATACAAAATATGTATTCAAATCATCTTAGATATTTTAAAAATTGGGGATGTTAGTTAGAGTATGGAGATTTCAATCACTGGAGCCTGTCCGGGTTATGTGACTAGCACATCTGTGTCTAGGAAGCATACATGAAATACCATTTACAGTACTTGGCTTGTTTTATTTCTCTAATTCACTCCCATTTCTGACAACTTTTAAAAAATATTTTATTTTAACAAGTATTTATCATGCACCTACTATGGTTTATCTTCCATTGGTCCATTTATGCTCCATCTTTGATGCAACTGTATCCCATGTGCAGCAGGTATACCATCGGGCAAAAAAAGAAATTGATGACTCACATCTGAGATTGTCTTCTGGGGAACAGTGATGCCAGCCTGGGCACTTGGAGATGTCAAGGGAGAACCAAGACAATTCAAGGCAGGAACCATTATCCTTCCAAAGAATACTGAAAATGACTTCAACTTAACATAGTACCAGAACTAATGGCAAGTGCCTGTCCTCCATTCTAAGCACATAGATGAATCTTTTGCCTCATGGATTATTCACAAAAATTAAAAAAAAATGAGAATTTTCAGAAAGTCTGTCTCCTTTCATTCCTCTATCCCCTTACCTAAGTGTTCAATCTGGAATCCTAAAATTAAAAAGAGCTCTCCAAAAGGAGGAGAAATGGCTTGAAACTAGTTTCAACTATCTCAGCTCTTTTTCCCTGTGTATTAGAATTACTCTCCATTTGGTGTCCCCAATAATCACTGGTCTTCTGTCAAATACTTCATAGACTAGATGGCTGTGGAAAAAAGATGATCTTAGATTTGGTTCTATTATGTTGCTGTGATATTTTGAGTAACCTAGGACATGAAAATTTCTATCTGCATTTCCAGGTCCAAAATCACTTCTTGCTATAGATATTTATATGATTCTTTTGGGGAAGTTTTCAGAGCAGCAAAGACCCAGTTGTTGATGACAAAATCATCTTCTTCCCTAGGGGGAGAGAAATCTCCTCAGTGATTAAGGAAAGAGTTTTATCTAAAATAAGCCGCATTTTAAAATATTCATAAAAGCTAACATTAATATAGAACTTTGGAGGTATGTGAAGCAATGGATAAAGTGTAGGGTCTGGAGTGAGAAAAATATATTCCCAAGTTCAAATCTAGGCTCAGCTAAAGACATCTACATTTACAGCATCTGTAAAATGAGCTAGAGAGGAAATGGCAAAAGACTTTAGTATCTTTGCCAAGAAAACCCCAAATGGGGCATGAAGAGTTGGATATAACTGAAGCATTAAACAGCATTGGTATTTACTATATGCCAGTTACTTGGCAATATTATTTTAATTAATCCTTACAACAACCCTAGGGAGGAGATTCTATTTTAAAGGTGAGATGTAGAGGTTAAGCGACTTGTTCATGGTCACACATCTAAGTATCTGAAGCTGCATATTAAACCAATATTAAAAATAATGTTGTACACCTTCATGATTTTGATCTCTGAAATTCCTATGTTCAAAATCTCATGGTTGTTTTTTTTAGAGAGAGATCAAGATTATGGAATTATAAATGTTATCAGTAATAGTAGTATCTAAAATATATTCCCACAATTCCCTAGCATTTGCATACATTCCTAAAAAACCAGCAAACAAAAACAGACTGAGTCTCCTTGACTATCTGTAGGACATTTCTTATATAACATCATATGATTTCATTCATTTCATACCTAGCTTACATCTTTGGTTGATTTAATAAAGGTAGGAAGAGGTGCTTTTTAAAAATTCCATGCAAAATAGCTGCCAAATATATAAAATATCTAGATAGTTAACTGATCAAAACACACTCGGGACATATGTGCTAATATTTTATATTAGTTTGAATATTTATTTTCAAATCCAGCCTCAGTTACTTACTTGCTATGTGACTCTGAGCAAGTCACTTAACCTCCTCTTACTTCAGTTCCTTCATCATTCCTTCCTTCCAGGGTTGTTGTAAGGATCCTATGAAATAATATTGTCAAGCAAACAAAAGCAACCAGCAAGAAGTTTTTTTTTTTTTTTATTCCATTCAAAATAACTGCCAAATATATAAAATAGCTGGATGTTAACTGATGAAGACACACATAGAATATATGTATTAATATTTTAACATTACTGACTATACAGCTGTTAATCTATAAAATCAGAAAATGTTGCATTTATGTTAAAATTATTTCAAAAAACATAGAAATAAAGTTTTCCTTAATACGGTAAAATTTATTGATCTAAAATAAAGAAAAAGAGTAGCCATAACAACAACAACAAAAAGAAAATAGTAGTTTCCAAGTTTTATTTAGCAAGTATTACTCATTAAAATTTTTTATTTGCCATGTTTTGCATAAAGTAATTAATGCAAATTAATTTCTTAGCTTGGATATTATGCTAAGAAATATATTAACTTATTAAACATTTTTATTATAAGCAAATCTTAAAATACAGATAATATAATGTGATTATATAATATGTATATATTTGTTGATATATACAATTTTTATATTTACAACTTACAAAATTTATAACCACAAAAATATGAGTAGGCCTATTTTTGGACACAAATTTCCTAAAAATGTAGTGTCATTTTATGTTCATAACTAGTTGTCAATCACTAATTTATCTTCATCATAAAGAAATCTTCCTGGACTAGCATTAGAAGCAGGAACAGGAGTTATTTGACATCTCTATTACCCAGGTCTGCATCTCTGTTCCTCCTCCTCCTCCTCTTCCTCCTCTTCTTTTTCTTCTTCTTCTTCTTTCCACTTGAACATCTAGCTGCTCCCAGAATTCAAGTTAATATGCATAATTCAAAATAAATGTGTAATGTCAGAGAAACTGAGCAAGATAAAGATTAGAGAATATTTAGTAATTTATTAAATGGAGAGATTTACTTGGACCAAATGGAGCCATGGTTTGGTCCCAGGGCTGAATGAGACTTTTGTCTCAAAGAATCCAGCAGTGAATGTCAGATACAAGATTCTTTTATAGGGTGACAGGAACAATGACATAATGGGGGACGTACCTGGATGGGGTTGACCTATGGGGGGAGACACCTAGGATGAGGATGACATAATGGAGGCAGGCACCTAGGATGACATAATGGAGGGAGATACTGGAAAAGCTCCTGATATTCTAATGATGTTTAAACTGGATAAAGACCTTTATCCCATCAAACATTAAGAGGGAATGATTATAGCCTAAGATCTATGATATAAGATTTTTATCCTAACATTAAGAGGGAATGGTTATAACCTGAGACAGAGTAGCTGAATAGGACAATTGGGAAACTAGGTCAGGACATTAAAAGGGAACTGTGGCAAAACATTCTTTTCTCTTCTGATTATTCAAATCATTGAATTGCCTTCCTCTACAAGGTCTTAGCACCATAATTTTGACCAATCCTATCTTAAGTAAATAAACCAAATAAAAACCAAAATAAACTAGAACAATGCAAGGACTTATGGCAAGGATAAGTCTCTCCCTGATAACCCCAGAGTTAATCAGCAATACACAAAGTTCCTCATTGCAATCATGTCAGGTTGGGGAGCATATGGACAGTTGACTGTGAGTTAGGTCTATGGTCATTTGTGCATTTGACTCAGCCTCTGCTTATAGAGCACCAGGGCTCAAGATAGTTGTGCTGCCCATTCAGAGGAACAACTCACTCCAGGGGAGAAGGGGGAGGCTTGGGGTAGCTCCACCTGTCCCTGCCCAGAGAAACAGACAGGGCTACAGAAAGGATCAGATTTCTGAGCAGATTATGCACAGTTAGACCACGGCAGGCAAACCCTGAACTTTTAGAGGCCTGATACCAAACTGCAAGGTCCTTTTAAGTATGCTGAAATACTAATTAAGGACTTGGGCTTACAGGAGTAGAGAAACAGATCAGAGAGACTGCCAGTCCCAGGACAGGTGTCTGATTTCTAGTTGTTTCTAAAAACAATCCCCAAAACTGAGTCTGCTAGGGCAATTCCAACAGAATAAGAGGTTCCAAGGTTAAAGCATAACCAGCCATCAGTACAGTAAATTTAAGCAAGAAGTAAAAAATGAAAAGGACTGTTGAAAGGACTTCAATTAAATTTGAACTAGTAAGATAGGGGGTAAGGCAGAAGTGCCTAAGAAAATACAGTTTCCCCAATTTCCTAACCAGTTTCTTCCTCCTTTTTTTTCCTCACAGAAAGGAATTATCAAATAACTATTCCACATATAAATCCCAAGAGTGAATCAAAATTCCTATACATATACATATAACTAACAGACTAAAAATCCCTCAAACATAGTAGCAATAGTTACACAAGTTTAACAATTTCCATCCCAAGTCTTGAACATAGTAATACAGTTAAAATTTTAACAATAATTCAACCACTTTCCCACTCCCCCATATCAGTCCAAATTACATCAGGAGCAGGGGCAATGGTTTTCTCAAAAACTACTTCCTGCTGAAGATGGGCAGAGATGCTCAGTCCAGATGCTACACCCAGGGGATGGGTGTAGTGTGGCATGCTGACAATCAAAGTGGATCTAGGTCCTAAAAACAAGTCAATGTCGCTGTAATTCGATCAAATATAGAAACAAAAACAAATCTTAAAGAAAAGTTAGAACAGTCTGAGATAGAAAGACTGGTCCACAAGGACTGCTGTAAGATATGACTTCTCATTAGTTATAATGAGAGTTTTTTTAAGTTTTTTTTTCATTAAAAAAAAAAAAAAAACAAAACTTGAATATCCAGACACAATATCTAGTAACAGATAAATGACCAGACTAAATACTCATTTGCTCAAGTATTTAGGGTATAATGATTACAGATAACCAAATTGGAAACAGCAAGGTATGATATAATTGAATTGCATCAACAGTTTCTTATTCACCATTGCTCTGATTACAGAAATCAGTTACAGGAGGAGAAAATGTAGGAACATATTTACTACAAGCCCAAGAAATTTTCCCTCCAATAACAAATCCCATTAACGAAAGTTTCAGATAAATCCTAAACAGATATTTACCATAACCTTATATTTATACAAATCAGTTTGCCCCTTTTAGCCAAGAAACAGATGGCTACAACTTGATAAAAAAAAAAGACTGGAACAGTTTAGAGGGAGAGGGGAGGAGAGGATTCCATGTGGCTGCTCTTCCCCCCATTCCACCTCCAAAGAGAAAGGGAGGAGGAAAGAGGGGGAGTGTAGAGGGGGAGGCAAGTCAAACTAAACTGCAGCCCAGGGTAACGAGATGTTCCATACCTGAAGCAGCAGAGAGCAGTGGGGGTGAGTTTAAATTTAACCTTTGAAGACAAAAGATCCCTATCCCACCCAACCTTTAAAGTAGCAGAAATCAATGGGGGAGGGGGGGGAGGAAAGATTCCATAAAACCCACATGTCCAGCAGAGCTGGATTTAAAGCATAACTTCCAAGGTAAGCTACTGGCATTTCGTTTTAATAACCTATATTTTAACTTAAAATCCAATCAATTACAGCTTTAAATTCTCAATAGTATAAAACTGCTTTTCCTATCATATTTCAAGTAATGAAACAGCATAATTTTTCTCTCTCTCTCTGGCCCTACGTGGCCATTATTCCCAGTGGACTTCTCCTGCATTCCAAGTTGGCCAGAGTTGAAACCTTCAGAAAAGTCAGATCCTTTTTGCTACATACTTTACCAAATTAGATGCATGTTACCCCTTTCAGGCAAGTTAACAAAACTTCACTTTAACAAGCTACTGTTCTTTTAAGATCTTATTCTTAAAGATGATTAAATCTAGCCTGCATAGGCAACAGTAAATTTATTTCTCACAATTTTAAAACTGCCCAAAAGAATACTCAGAACAAATCTGGCATGCAACAGTACAATTATTTCCCAAATTTCATCCTAAAATTTCTAATCAAATGTTTTCTCCAGCTGGAGTTTAGAATTATAAGTACAGTTGTAACATTGAAATAATCAATTCCAAAATTTCTTGATCATTGTTCTTAAACTTAACAGAGCTCTTAAATGAACAAAACAGACAAACAAATCACAGAGAACACAGAACACACATAGACTGCACAGTCAAAACATTTAACACAGACCAGGGGCTATCTGGAAAGAATAGCCCTGAAGGAAGTTGTTGGCTCCAGAATCTTTCCTCCCATAATCCAAACGGAGCCTTTTTTTTTTTTTTTAAAGCCAGATGGTGCCTTAAAAAAGAGACACGCAGATTTATACTCTGGAATGTCCAGAGTTGTGCCAACTGGCACACGGTGTGTTTTAGACACCCAGGGAGGGTCCCCTGTGTCCAGAAGACCCTACTCCCAGAATTTATACGCATCAGCATTTCATAATTCTGGGAATCCAGATGCTAGCATACAGAACGGAACAGTTCTTAAGACATAACCAGATGGTACCCCAAAAGGTACCTAAACAGACTTACTCTCCCGTGGCCAAAATGGGGGTGTCTACCATCAGGCTGTTGTGGATGGAAACTTCTTGCTTTCCCAGAGTCTGTGGAAAAAAAAATCCGGGGGGGGGGTGGGGGGGAGGCAGCCTCTCCAGACCAAGAATTCAGATCCACAGACACCCTAATGCCCAAGGCAGAGACCAAAAAGTCTCTTATCTTTAATCCTGCTCATTTTCTAACATCTCACTGGGGAGCTCCAAAATGTAATGCCAGAGAAACTGAGCAAGATAAAAATTAGAGAATATTTAATGATTTATTAAATGGAGAGATTTACTTTGACCAAATGGACCGATGGTTTGGTCCCAGAGCTGAATGAGACTATCCTCTCAAAGAATCCAGCAGTGAATGTCAGATACAAGATTCTTTTATAGGGTGACAGGAACAATGACATAATGGGGGACGTACCTGGATGGGGATGACCTAATGGGGAGAGGCATCTAGGATGAGGATGACATAATGGGAGGCAGGCACCTAGGATTACATAATGGATGGAGATACTGGAGAGGCTCCTGATATTCTAATGATGTCTAAAATGGATAAAGATCTTTATCCCCTCAAACATTAAGAGGGAATGATTTTAGCTTAAGGTCTATGATATAAGACCTTTACCCTAACATTAAGAGGGAATGGTTATAACCTGAGGCAGAGTAACTGAATAGGACAATTAGGGAAACTGGGTTAGGACATTAAAAGGGAACTGTGGCACAACAAATGTAGTCTGGAAAAATAGGCAAACAGCAATAACAAAAGCAAACAAAAAGCATAAAACATAAAAATCTATTAGAGTAATAGGGAATATAACTTCCTTGGTGAGAAACTTAAAAGGCATAACTTCATTGACTTGAAAATTTCTACAAGCAAAGCTTCAAAGACAAATCAAATTGGACTTAATAACAACAAGAATTCCTGGAAGAGTTAAAAAAAAAAAAAGAATTTTTTTTTAAGTGCAAGGAATGATTTTTAAAATAATATGAGACAAGCAGAGGAAAAAATCTGGGAATATAATTGAGAATTATGCAAGAAAAATATGGAAAGAACATTACCAGCTTGGTAAAAAGAGGCAAAAAAATACTGAAAGAATTAGCTTCTTACAATTCAGAACTCATCAAATGACAAAAGAGTTACAAAATCTTCCTGAAGAAAATAAGTAAAAATTACATTTAGTCAAATGGAATCTAATAGGTCCATGAGACAAAAAGAAACAATAAGCTCTCTTACAAACATACAGTCAAAAAATTAATTTTCACAGCAATTATGATACAAAAATAAAATGTTTCAATCTGTACTTTATCACCTATATACAAATGTACAACACAGATGTTTCATTACGACCACATTAAAGGGAGTTCCATGAATGTTTTGGTTTTCTAGTGTATATGTCATTTTTAACCTATACTTTAGTCCATTAATGTGCATAAGTAATATGTCTTAAAAATATATATCTCAGGGACAGTTAAATGAGCACTGGCCCTTCTGGCCTCAAAAACTTAACACATACTAGCTACTGACCCTGGGCAAGTCACTTAAACCCACTTACCTCACAGGAAAGTATATACTGTTGTGCCACAGTTCCCTTTTAATGTCCTGACCCAGTTTCTCTAATTGTCCTATTTAGGTACTCTGCCTCAGGTTATAACCATTCCCTCTTTTTTTTTTTTTTTTTTAATTTAATAGCCTTTTATTTACAGGATATATACATGGGTAACTTTACAGTATTAACAATTGCCAAACCTCTTGTTCCAATGTTTCACCTCTTACCCCCCACCCCCTCCCCTAGATGGCAGGATGACCAGTAGATGTTAAATATATTAAAATATAACTTAGATACACAATAAGTATACATGACCAAAACATTATTTTGCTGTACAAAAAGAATCAGACTCTGAATTATTGTACAATTAGCTTGTGAAGGAAATCAAAAATGCATGTGTGCATAAATATAGGGATTGGGAATTCAATGTAATGGTTTTTAGTCATCTCCCAGAGTTCTTTTTCTGGGCATAGCTAGTTCAGTTCATTACTGCTCCATTAGAAATGATTTTAACCATTCCCTCTTAATGTTTGATAGGATAAAGGCCTTATATCTTAGACCTTAGGCTATACTTATTCCCTCTTAATGTTTAATGGGATAAAGGTCTTTATCCATTATAGATGTCATTAGAATGTCAGGATCCTCTCCAGTACCTCCCCCATTATGTCATCCTAGGTGCCTCCTCCCATTAGATCATCCCCATCCAGGTACCTCCTCCATTATGTCATTGTTCTTGTTATCCTATAAAAAAGTCTTGTATCTGATATTCAGGGCTGGATTCTTTGAGATGATAGTTTCATTCAGCCCTGGGACCAAACATGGATCCATTTGGTCCCAGTAAATCTCTACATTTAATAAACTATTAAATTGTTCTCTAATCTCTGTCACGCTCAGTTTCTCAGGCATTACAATACCTTAAATTAGAAAAAATACTTTATTGTTAAAAATTGCTAATCATCATCTTAGCCTTTAGTGAGTTGGAATCTATTTTCTAGTGCAGGGTCTTGACTTAATGTTGATAGCTGCTAATGGATCATGGAGGTGGTCATTGAAGATTGTGATATATGTGGCAATTTCTTAAAATAAGACAAAGTTAACAGCATGGATTGACTGCCTTTCTTCCTTTCTTTTCTTTTCTTTTTCCTTTGCTTATAAAATAAGAAAAAAAAAACAGAAAAAGAAAGAAAAGAAAAATTAAAAACAAACAAAAAAACACACATTTGCTCAGCAGAATATTGGGGAGGATTGAAAACACATAACAATACCATTTTAAGAAAGTATATGTAGTAACAACAAAGATTATATTCATGAATATCCATCTTTCCTTTGTTTCCTTGTTGGTTATTCTTTGTTTTTAGCAGTGAACTTTTTTATTTTATTCTATTTTCCCTCTTTCATCTCCTCCCCCTACCTCTCCCAAGCAGACTACAGTTAAGCACAGATATATGTGTATATATATATATATATATATATATATATATGTGTGTGTGTGTGCGCATATATATATATATATGTGTGTGTGAATATATATACACATATATATATAACATATATGTATATATTCCTTTCTCTCTCTGTGTGTATATATATATATATACATACACACATGTATATAACATATATATATATATATATTCCTTTCTCTCTCTCTGTGTATATATATATATATATATATATATACATACACACACATATGTATTTACTCATAAGTATACATGCATCTAAAACAATATCAATATGGCTAACATGTAATGTAGATTTCTATCTTGATTTAATCTTTTAAGTTTGACTTTGTCTAAAATAAATGCTTATTAGCTTTTTCTAATAAACTATACTCCTGATTGTTTTAGTGTTTGTATACATCTCTTATTTTTTTTTATCCCTACTAACTCTTCTATTTTAGTTTAATTTTAATTCCTTAACTTGCCTTGTTATTTAACCTCCCTACACCCATGGATCCCTTTCTTATCTTTTCCCTCATCCTTTCCTTCCCTCTTTATCCCTTTACCATTAATATACACACTTTATCCCACTTTAATTAATTTAAATGCCCTTCTTTATCCCACTATATTCTATGCCACCTCTTCCCCATTTATTCCTTTCTCCATGTAAACAAAAACACAAACAATTTGTCCATATTAAGTTCCTTGATATGAATCTTTGATATTGGCTCTTATATGTTACACTGTCTTTTAAGTTTGGGTTTAGTTGAGGCAAAGTCCTGAAAATCTTCAAATGTTTTGAATATCCATTTTTTCCACCCAATATAAGGGATTCTTTTGCTGAATGCAATATTTTTGGCCACAGGTCAAATATTGATTGCCGGTGTATATTATTTCAGGACCTATGGTCTTTTATTGTGATTGCTAATAAATCCTGTAGAATTATAATTGTAGCTCCAGCAAATTTGATTTTTTTTTCCTTGATTCTTGAAAAATTTTATTTTTGATTTGGGAGTTTCAAAATTTGGCAATAATATTCTGATGTGTTTTCCACAAAGGTTGGTGATGGGTGGATTTTTCCTATTTCTATTTTCCCCTCGTGTTCTATCACTCCAGATTATTTTCTTTTATTATTTCTTGCATTATTGTATCAAGATTCTGGAGTATTCTCTCATTATTTTCCTTCTTGGCTTCCTTAAGTCCCAAATGAAATCTCACCTTTTTCAAAGAAATCTTTTCCTACCCTCCATAATATTAGTGTCTTCATTCTGAGATTATGTTCATTTGTAACATATATATCTTATATGTACATAATTGCTCCTATGCTGTCTCCATTAAACTGTGAGTTTCTTGAATGCAGGGGTTGTTTTTCCCTTATTTCCATAGGGATTAGCATAGCAATTGGCACAGAGTAGCAGAAAAGGGGAGGAAATAAGCTTTACATAGTGCCTACCATGTTCCAGGTGTACTGTGTTAAGTTTTATGAGTGTTCGTTCATTTGGTCCTCACAATAATCATGCAAAATAGCTGTTATTATTCCCATTCTGTAATTAAGGAAGCTGAGATACATAAGGGTTAAATGACTTGTGCAGGGCAACAAAGGAAGTGTCAAAGCCCAGATTTGAAGTCACATCTCCTTGACTCTGATCTTATGTCTCCATTTACTGCAGCACTACTTAACATCTCAAATAGGTGTTTAATAAATGCTTATTTACTTGACTTCCCATCTCTAACATCTTACCTTCCTTATTCCTCTAATATGACATTAGTAAATAAGACCCACATTTGGAGCTTTTCAATGAACCTCTTCCATTTTAACGACTTTAAGTATAATATAATAAATCCTTAGGTGGTTAGTTAGTCAGATTTTAAGGAAATATCTGCAGTCTCCTAGATTTGAGTTGTTTCCTAAATGCAAATTTGAATGTATTCAGCTAGGATATCTATAGGACATTCATTTGTATATATCTCAGAGAAAATTGGAATTGTAAGAACTATAGTCATGAAAGAGAGTAGGATTGAATAAATAAATTTCAGGATAGGTCTGCAAAATGTTTTCATGTAGGTTTGATTGAAATAGGAAGTACCTGCTTTACACTAGGAAATCTTGTATTTAAGAAAGTTTGTCAGATGCTTCTTATAACTAGTGAATTATCCTCCTGAATTTAAACAAGACTTGCAAGAAAAAGTAAATTGGCATACATTTCAGTAGTACCCACAATTCACACATTTTAGTAATATATATGACATAGTAATGTATATTATAATTAATGTCAGGAGAATCATTGTCCCTGACTCATTCTGCCTCTTGGGATTCTCTCTCTTTACATATGGGAGAGCAGTACATGTCTGAGGTAGGCAGTAACATCTTTTAGTCATTCTTCCTTTATTAGTAACATGCTTGATATAACCCCTTTTGCTTTGCTTTCTCTGTAAAAACCTCATTTCTCCCATATCAGTCTGCAGTTACTGTTAACTCTAGTTCAACTAAGCTCCTCAATTTTATTCTTGCACTGCTGATTATTATAGCCTTCCATACACAGTCAATGTTCATGGTGAGTACCACACTTTTGGTCTCTTCAGATTCTTCTTGTGATTATCAAAGATCTTGCTAGTGTTGGTGATGGTGAAACTCTTACTCCTTTTGTGCAAAATTATGAATTGAGGGACCCAAATGTTACAGAGAGAGGGATTTCAGCAAGGGGAAGCTGGCTAAATAAATTTTAGTAAAATTTATTTATTTTATTTTAGTAAATAAAGCTAATAACTGTGTAAAAGAATGCTCTGATTTAACCTATATCACCTTGTTTGTTGTCTTCGGGAGGGGAAAAGTAAGACAGGGAGGGAGAAAAATTTGGAACACAGTCTTACAAAAATAAATTTTGAACACTATATATGTATTTGGAAAAATAAAATACTATTGAGATTTAAAAAAAAAGAATTTTCTGTGTGTAGTGGGTCAAACACTAGTCATCAATCTTCTAGCAGACACTGAAATGATCACAAAATATTCTTTAAGACTAGGGGGATTATTTTAACTACATGAGTACAAGTTCACATTTTGCTTTTTTTTTTTTTTTTGAGGATATAAAGCTTCCCATGAAAAAAGAAAAGTCCTAGACAAATCATAGATGTTTGTCTGAATTAGTATATGTTCATGCTTAAAATATTGTGCAATTGTAGAATTATAGAATCAGTTTAAATTAATTGTTTGATTTTTACAAGGACTTTCTTTTTTTTTTTTTTTCCTGAGGCAATTGGGGTTAAGTGACTTGCCCAGAGACACATGCAGATAGGAAGTATTAAGTGTCTGAGGTCAGATTTGAACTCAGGTCCTCCTTACTTCAGGGCTGGTGCTTTATCCACTGTGCCACCTAGCTGTCCCTTTATAAGGACTTTTTAATTTTCCTTCCCACTATACCCCAAAAGGACAATACTAAAATTTATAAAACTTTTATAAAATATGAATAGTAAATAGCCAAATTGGTCAGTCCAAATTTATATGAATCATTTCGCATTTGAAGTATATTGCTTGTCTGCCAGTAGATTTCTATTATGTGTCAGTGTTAGTCTTTTGGACTTATCTGGGTCCAAATGACACAAAACAAACAAACAAACAAAGTTGTTTTTTCTTTGTAACATCATCATTTGATGTACTCTCTTCATTCTGCATGAGTTCATAGAGTTCTCAATTACTTCTGAAACTGTCTATTTTATTATTTCTAATACAGCAATATTATTCTTTTATATATATGCACTATAATTATTTTTAGCAATCCACCTAAATTAGGAAGGCTCCTTTTGGGGCTACAAATAAAAGAATATATAAATGAAAAATAAAATGGAAACAAATAAAAGAGAATTCATACATTTGACACTTTTAATTCATGCATTTGACACTTATCATCTTTTATTGACATCTGTACTTCACACCTAAAATACCATCCCCAAAATGGGGCTTAGAACTCCAGATCAGCAAAAAATATACAAGACTTAGATTACATTCATTTTTTTTTTACCTTTTATAAAATGTGCCTGACTTATTGAACTTACCAGTTGACAAGAATATCTGTCCTATCTTCATAAGAAAGACCTTCTATTATATATTGAGTATAATATTGAGCATCAATTACAAAATGTCATCACAAACTTAGTTCAATTTAACAAATAATTATATTAAGTTTCTACCATGTCTTAAATGATTTTAGATTTGGGCAATATAATGAGAATAATAGCTAGATTAAAATATTATGTAATATTTTATATCTATTATCCCATTTGTTCCTTTCTGCCACTCTGAGAAGTATGTCCTATCATTATCACCTCTATTTTATAGATTAAGAAAACTGAGGCTAAGAGAATTTAAGTGATTGAGGTGAGATGACTCAACTAATAAATATGTGAGAAAAGATTTGAATACTGTCTTTCTGATTCAAAATCCAGTATTCTAATTCATGGTACATACTTAGCTTTATGATGCATAACCAAGATAATAAATCAGGATCCTAGTTACTTTATCAAGGAGTCAATGTTCCTATGGTTTGGGAAAGTATTAGTGCAGTAATACACAGATATGTTTCATGTGGAAATGGGAATAAAAAAGATAAAAATATAAAGTTGATGATTTGTAAAAATTTGGAGATGTAAGAATGTCATTTAATTTTGCTTTATAAAAGTAACTTTTGTCTAAGACAAAAATGATCTTAATGGGATGAACCAAGCCAGTTTGAATGAAAACTTTGGGAACCTTTCACTGTAGCAAAGTGCCATATAATTAGAAATATAGAAATCTTGAATTATGGAATACCTCTCTGGGCCCTGTGATCTAATACTATAGGACACCAAAGAAAGGGGAAAAGTCCATTGAAAACAAAGGTGACATTGCTACAAACCTGGGCTGGTATTAGAGCGATGGAATCTGTTTTACTATATTCAAAAGCAGGTGAGATGATTTCAGGTTCTAACCAGGCTGATGACTTAGATAATAGTGTTTTACAGTGATTCAGGAAACGAGTATGAGTGAGTGTGTATAGCACAAGGAAATGGAGAAAAAATAGATCGAGCCTGACCTGATAGTTATTATTCTTCTGGCTAGAAGTAGGTAGTTGATATATAAAGATGAGCAAGGAGTAGCTATTGCCTTAATCCCTAAGGAATGTACCAGTTCTACTCCAAGGCTATATGCAATTCAAAGCTAGATCCCAAGAGAGACCTGGCTTCTATTTGAAAAGGAAATCCAGCACTTTAATAGTTGAGAAGAAATTTTAAAAGAGAGTGAGAATAACCTGATAAAGATCTTTATCTTTAATAGTGGAGCTTTTAGGGTCACATATTCTGTGAAGGTTTTCCCTTGTATATCAATATGTATGGAAAATACATCTTTAATTGGATGTGTCCCCAGGCAAGTTTCATGTACTAGATTTTGCTATCAGTTACTTGTAGTCTTCAGAAATAAACAATATGGAAGGAATGATTGTGATCAATAGCAATAAATAAAAATCAGTTTCACCCTAAATAAAGCCCTTCACCAATGCTGCTTCCAATTAGCAGTTGCAGTGTGGGTGAAGTCAGAACCTGGGCAATTAATAGATCCTAGATCTTTGTAGTCCGAATCTCATAATCCTATTTCTGAGAACTATAAGGCTTCTATTGTTACAGTACTATGTGTATATTTTGAAATAGTATACCTTATGCAAATGTAAAATCCAAAAAGCCCTACTGAGTGATAGAGGGCATGTGATAGAATAATGATCCTGGAGAATTTTTCTTATTACAGAATGATGACTCCAGCTACAAGGCTCTTCAACAGGTCCCACTTCCAGGTCAAAGAATTCATCCTTATGGGACTCCCTGGAATCCATAGTTGGCAGCATTGGCTATCTCTACCTCTGGCGGTACTCTACCTCTCCTCCATCAGCGCCAATCTGCTCATCTTTATCACCATCTGGAAGGAACCCAAATTACATCATCCCATGTACCAGTTCCTAAGCGTTCTATCTGTTGTGGACATGGGTCTGTCCACCACCATCATGCCCAAGATATTGGCCATCTTCTGGTTTGATGCCAAAGCCATCAGCCTCCCTGAGTGCTTTGCTCAGATCTATGCCATACATTGCTTTTTAGGCATGGAGTCAGGCATCTTCCTCTGCATGGCTTTTGACAGATATGTGGCTATTTGCCATCCCCTCCGCTATCCCACCATTGTCACAGCCTCTTCTGTCTTCAAAGCCACAGTATTCATGTTGCTCAGAAATGGACTGGCTGTGATCCCAGTGCCTGTGCTGGCTGCACAGAGAGACTACTGCTCCTCAAATGAAATAGACCACTGCTTGTGCTCCAACTTGGGAGTCACCAGCCTGTCCTGTGATGACAGGAGGCTCAACAGCATTTGTCAGATGGTTGGGGCCTTTCTGATATTGGGGGGAGACTTGACTCTGATCGTTTTTTCCTATGCCTTGATCTTCTCATCTGTACTAAAGTTGAATTCTGCAGAAGCTGTATCCAAAGCCCTGAGCACCTGTAGCTCCCATCTCATTCTCATTCTTTTCTTCTATACAGTGATTGTTGTACTTTTTGTCACCCACCTGGCAGGAAGAAAATATCCCCTGATCCCTGTGCTCTTTAATGTGTTGCACAACATCATCCCCCCAGCCCTCAACCCTATAGTATATGCATTTAGGACCCAAGACCTCAGGCTGGGCTTCCAAAAATTGCTTCTGCCAAGAAAAAAGGAGAAATGAACTCAATGCAGCTAGGAGAAAGAAATGACAAATCACTCCAGGATCTTTGCCATGATAACTTAAAGGGTCAGAAATGATTGAACAACAACATCCTTGAGTCCATATACTTTCCATAATTTTAAAATTTGACAAAGACATATTGAATAAAGATTTTGTGTAAAAAGACAAGGATGTCATAGGAAGGCTTGCTGTGCATTGAAGCTCATGTTTTACAAACTACATGTCTGCTGAAACTGATTAAAGCTGGGAAGTCATCAAATGATTTTGTTTCTCAGGTCTTAACTAGTGAACTCCAAGTCCTTTAATTTTTTTTTTAAGTTTTTATTCACACATCCCTATTTGGCAGTGAGAAAAAGAAAAGTAAAAAGGTAGATCCGCAATGTGTGTGTGTAAATAAATATATATCAAGATACATATTTAAGAATGCTCTATTGTACCCAGAATTATATGTATATTATAAAACATTTAAAATAAAAATATAAAGAATGAGATAAAGATGGAATATTTGATCTTAACACCTATGGAACTTTGTGAGAAGAGTGACCTGGTCACATATGGCCATGGCTTGTGTGTAGAAAGAACAGAATGTAGAAAGGATAGACTTGAGGCAAGAGATCCATTCAGGAGGTGCTATTGATAGTGTAGGCAAGAAGAGAGAAGGTCCTGAAGCTGGGGGAGGGGGTAAGAGTTTGTGTAAAGAGAGAAACCAGGGCAAAACTGAGAGATGTTTTTAGAGGTAGGAAGAACAGATTTGCCAACTGACTAGATTGGAAAAATAAAGGAATTTTGGGACATGAGAGTAATACTAATATGAATTTAAATGGCTGGAAAGATAAGATTTTCTTGGACAGTAGTTTGCAAGGTCAAAAAAGCACTAAGTTTTGAGGGAATGAAGTAATGAGAATTACAAAGTATACTGTAACTCACTCATGCTTACTTATGCTCTGAAACTCAATCTGTACATCAAAAAAAAAAAAAACCCAACAGCAACAATTTATTGTTTCTGAGTCTGAGAGGGAAAAGAAAAAGAAAGAAAAAGAAAAAGAGGGAGACAGAAGCAGAAGAGAACCTTGGTTCACACTCACGCACAGAGGACAAAACATAGATGATTATCCTCAACATTAAAATGATAAAAAATAGTGATTTAAGTAAGTGAAATTAAAAAAAAATAGGAGGGGATAATTTTCATTAATAATGTTAATTTCATAAAAAAGAAAGATCTTGAGGACTAAAAATTATCTGCAAGACCTCACCCTTCTCTATCCTAAGGTATCTTTCACACTTAACATATGTCTAGAACATTTTAGTTTTTTAGGTTTCTGTTCTGTGTTAAGGTAAGAATATGTATAGCAATGATCCACAGTTGATCAAATGGCTAATCTTTCTTTTTTTCTTTTTTTTTTTTTGATCGAATGCTTTATTCTCTGAAAATGAAGAGCATATATTAACATTAATAGAAGAGTGAGTGTCATTCTTTTTGAGGTAATTTACCTCTGCAGCAGACCTGTCTGCTTCAAGAATCTTCCTCTATTCTAAAATATATATTTGTTTAGGGAGTTTTCATTGAAGTGTACATGACAATTACAGCTGTTCATTAACAAAATTGGGTATTTGTTTTAAACTTTAACCAATCACTTTGATATGCTAATTATGGTGTAATTTAATTTGAGCCCTGTAATGATGATGCCGTTATTATGGACATAAATGATGCAGTTACACTGAGAGTAATTTCATTTGCATACTGTACATGCCAATAAATTAAGCCCTTTCTTCAACTCCTTCAGCTTTAATTTTCTACTTCTTTTCACACAGCTCCTTTTCAGCCACTCTCTTCTAAGTCCACTTTGTAATAGTCCTGATGACTGTTTGATGTGGAGAGTTGATGCACCACAATACTGTAAGACACAAGATGTAACATTTAAAGGATTCATTATCTTACTGAGTGTTTGTTCTTTAAGAAGGAAGGATGAGAGAGGACCAATGGGTTCCTCTCCATGGAGCTTCAGGTAGCTCACAAACATGTCTCTGGTGCCTTTCTTCTTCAGTGTTCTATCTTCAAATCCCCTTGAACTATAGCAATCTCCGATCAGTCCAAGGCAAGGCCAAAACCTACTGTATTCCTTGAACACAATAGTGTTCATCTCTAATACTGGGGTTAATTTTCATTAACAGTTTTTTTTTTCCTCTTTTTTTTTTCATTTATCACTCAAAGTTGAAGCATACAGGTCATAATATTTCTTACTCAATTCTAAATTATGACCATGTTAAGAAGTGATTTTTTTTTTATTTAATAGCCTTTTATTTACAGGTTATATGCATGGGTAACTTTACAGCATTAACAATTGAAATGGCTAATCTCTCAAGTTACTGAGCATTTAATCCTTTTCCCAACTTTGTGTGACTTGAAAAGATTCCTAATTCACATGGGAGGTAACTGGGCTCTAGAGGAAAAAAAATTAATGATAATGGCTAAAACTCTTAGTAGAAGCAAATTTAATGAACAGTTCAGAATCTTAGTCCATTATTCTGTACCCACATTTCTAGTCATAGACTTACAATCTCCTACACATATACACCTCGGAGCATTGTCATTTCTAAGAGAAAAATGTCCAAGGATTCTCTCTCAACTCATCACATGTGTTTCCACTACATCTTCTTACCAGACCTGCATTAGCTGTCATTTACTATCTTCACAGATTTTTCTGGGGCTTTCTAAATGATATTTAAATGAATTTTGCTAGATACCTTACAGCAGGGTCATAGGAAAGGCCTACAAGCATTTGTTTCCTTGCAATCTCCTTTCCCAGAAGTCATTAGAATGTTTTTACGAACCCAAGGACTCCAAAAACATACCATGAAATTAAGTGAATAACTACATGTAAACCCATATCTCCCTTGGTACATCAAAAGAGCTAAGAAAAAGAAAAGTTTCAAAAAAGCTGGAAAATGCAAATAAATTTTAAAAAATCAACTAAACATCTGATAAGAAAATTTTATGTAGTTAACACAGTGTCCCATTTCAGGAAAAAAAGCAAAATCTTAAAGATATCAAAGGCTATGAGGGAAGACAACATTCAAACAACTACATAGGGTAGGCTACAGATTATCATACAGGTAAGGCACCAGAATTAAGGAAGGAGAAATTTTAGTTGAGACTTGGAGGAATCTATGGAAGTGAGGGGGCACAGAGAAGGGGGAGAAAATTCCAGGCATGAGAATGATCAGTGAAAATTTGCCAACTTGGGAAACAGTATTTTCTGAGAGGCATAGAATGGAAGCCATTGTCACTGGATCATGGAGTATATGGGGAGGAAGTAAGGTGTAAAAAGTGATGATGAAAACAACAATAACATAAATTTTAAAAAGTGAATTATATTGAGCAATAAAAGTTTGAGGCATAGCCCCACTTGGAATTTTATTGGACATGCATTCACATGAAGACGCAAGAAAAGAGATCAAGTAGGTAACAGAAATAATGGACTTGTCCCATCAACATATTTTTTAATCTGTGTCAATTTATTTTTCCAGTTATGCACATGAACAAATTGAAAAACCTTAAGGTTTAAAATCTGACAAAGTCAAACCATCGATTTGTTTGGTTTTTGAGAAAAAAAAGTATAAGACTTATAAAGTATAAGATTATACTTTAGTTTTCTAGAGGAAGACTGGAAGGAATGCAATAGTCACTTTAAGCTAGAGTGAAGTGTCTGATTATAGGGAGCAAACTGAAAAAAGGAATTTCAAAAAAAAAGACTAAGCCTACATGTTTTAGCAAGGAGGGAAATCCTTGATGTTTGTTCTAAAGAACTTGACATCTGTAGCTGAGAATGTCCTGTTAGGCAGATTAAGGGAGACCTGAAAAGGTAATGCTATGAGGAGACATAACAGGGGAGACTTTCTGCTGATCACAATCCACAGTTTCTTAAGTAAATAAGTCCACAAGTACTCATTAAGAACTTTCCATTTGCCAGTCACTGGACTAAGCTCTGGGGAAACAAACACAATCACAAAATAAAAGATAGTCCCTGCCTTTAAGCAGCTTAAATATTAATGGAGAAAGGGAATACATCAGACTGAGTAGGGAAGCTGAGTTGAGTGGGACTCTGGTGTGTGGTGATGTTACCAGTCAGAAGCCAAGCCAGGAGAATACAGGAAAACTGTCTTGTTCTTTAGAATGGAGCCTTGGGAGTTTTTAATACCAGTGTGTATTTCCAAAGTGAGGAGGCCTAAAAGAGAGAAGTTCAAAGACCAAGGAACTCATCACCACTAAGGAAAATCCAGAATGAGAAAGTAGCTCGCAAAGTCAAGACAGAGAAAGAGAGTCCTTTCTGTGTTCAAGAAAATATTGAAGATATGGGGAACAGCACAATTCCCAAAGGAAGGGACTTTAAGGCATATTCTGATTAGACGAATCTATGCTAACCATACCCTGGGGATTATTGAATTATCAATGTAGATCTGGAAGATCAAGAATGTAGAGTCCAGCCTCTTCATTTTAAAGATACTAGAGGCCCAAAGAGAGTAACTAACTTGTTCTGGGTCATAGGTAGAAAGAGGCAGATCTAAGATTTATTTCCATGCCCTTTGATTCCAATGACAATTCTGTTTCTACTTTTCTTGAAGATTTTTTCCAAGTTGTTTTATATATGTTTATTGATGACTTTTTAAAAAAATGACTAATTTCTGTTTTCCTTTATTTGTCCCACTTAGAGAGCCCTACTTTTCAAAGAAGAAAAGAGAAAGAAAAAACAACACAGTATAACTAAAACATCAATGCAATCTATCAGTTTGTTCTGTCTTTTACATAGAGAGTTTTTTCCTCACTCCTCTAAAGAAGGTAAGGCTATGGATTCTTTTCTCTCAACTTTATAGTCATTTGATCATTATATTTATGCAGCTTTCAGTATTTATTTTGTTCATTTGCATTGTTACAATTATTTTGCTTTTTTTTTTTCCTTGAAAGGAAGGTTTCAGTATAGTTGGTTTTAAAGCAAACCAAACAATAGTAGAGACTATGAAGGGCTAGAACAAAATTTAATATTTGTAAGATAATTTTAAAAAATACAGGAGTTGCACTCAGGCTGAAGACAAGGCAAAAATAATTACGATATATAGAAAGATAAAATAAGAAACTATATACTACTTAAATGCACTATATACAATGAAACACTATCAACAGTAAATATACATGTATTATTTAAGAAATCAGGTATGGTCAGCAAAACTCCTTCTTCTACTCTGAATCAAAGTAAAATGTAACTTTGAAATGGTTAACTAAATAAATAAAAATACAGTTCAACATACCTATTGTTAATATATCTAAGAGAAAATGCCACCCATAGGAACCCATTTTTATTTGAGTTTGACATCACTGAATTAAGTAATAAAGTATTTATACGCCTAAACCAAAGGTTAATGAAAGTACAAAAATAAAACTGTTCTTGAAGGAGACTTTAATATTTCCTTTTCAGAGTTGAATGCATCCATAAGACAAACAAGAATGAAAGTGTAGAATTTGAAACCACTCTTGAAAGACTGCTTGGAAAAGAAATATAAAAAAACTGGAATATTCAATGTTGGAAGATGTGAAGACCGTGTATTTTTAAATCAGCAGGAGTCAGGAATTCAGGTTAGGGGAAAATCGTCAGTCTTTATTCTCAGTGAAGAAGGATCGGAGGTGGAAGATAATCGGCGACAGCAATGTGTGCAACTGAGTCAAGAAGCTAGCTAGATCACCAGCCACACGACCAGCAGCTAGGAGTATGGAACCCAGGCCCAATCTCTCCCAGCTTCTCTTCCTGTCTCCCTCTGCCTCCACCCACCAAAATCGTCATTTCCTCTACAACACATCAGGACTTGCACAGAGAGTAGGCAGGGACCATTCTTTATCCAATCATGTATATTAATAGAGTATAGCCCAATTACCATTTAGCCTCACGTACTTGGGAACCTCAGTGCATCAACTCAAACCTCAGCCCATTACATCTCCCGCTTTCTTTTATTTTAGAACACAGGTGGTCATGCCATCCCTGACTCCTCAGGGAGGTCAGAGCCCCCAAGGGGAGGTGATCACAGCCTCCCTAACTTCTCAGGGAAGGAGGTGAAAGCACCGAAAAGGAGGTGATCACAGCCTCCTGACTTCCAGGAAAGGCGGTAAAGCACTAAAAGGAGATGATCACGCCCTCCCTGACATCTCAGGAAGGGAGATGAAAAGCACCAAAGGGAAGTGGGGATTGCTAGTGGGTTTCTGGGCTGAAGGGTCTTATTATGCACAAACCCATCAGCATGGGAGCTATTACACAAGCACATAGCAATAATGCAGAGGCTATTAGGGATGACTCTCCCACAGTCAGTGCAGGCTCGATGTGGTGTAACAAACTAATTGTAACACGCAAGTAGTGGAATAGCAAGCAAATATAAATCAACATGGTGTTGGAAAAGATCACCGAAGTCCTAGAAGGAGGGTATGTAAACAACAGTCACACATACACCTTCTTCAGCACAAGAGAAGTCCAAAACCAATCTATTGTCAATTGTTTTCACGTGTCAGGGAACCAATGATCCCCTGAGTTTTGAAGTCCTTCAAAAGTTTTTATTTTTGGCAATCCAATGATTCCAGAGATTTTGAAGTCCGTTTAACCAGGTCTTATTCAATTTTAAGAATTCCAAAAGATTCCTGAGGGTTTTCAAGTCCTTGTCTCAAGAGAATAATGATTCCTGGGTTTTTAAGTTTCCTTTTGTCTCAGGGAATCCAATGATTCCTGGGGTTTTGAAGTCCAAAAATCTTTATTCCAGAGAAAGCATAATTAATGTTTTCAATGGTGAGACAATCACAAAAAGAACCACTAATATTTTTGGGTCTTCCCCTTTTGTTTCGGATTGTGTCTCTCTGCAATGGAAAGGGATTATGGTCGGGCCTATCTGATTCCTTCTCCACCTGTGAGATAAAAGAAACCCTTCCCCAAAGGTTAGCATCTGGTCCTTTCCATTCACCACTTTTGGTCTCAACAATCACCTGGCATTTTAAAGATATGGAGCTGTCGCACTGGACACTAGCTTGGTGGGTTAAAAACCTTCTGCTGGAAGGCAACTTTGTCAAAAAATCAAGAATTAGTATAAAGGGCTGATTTAGAAGTTCTTAGGGTTATTGTCCCCTTTGTTTTTGCAGGAGCGTCTTAATGTTCTGTTTCTCCTTCCACTATTGCCTGTCCTTCAGGATTAAAAAGGTATGTCCATAGTGTGTAAAATTTATACGTACAAAAGTGTCAAATGTTTAAATATAAGCAGGACCATTATTTTTATTTTGTGGAACCCTGTTTAAAAACGAAGTACTCATTTTAACCTAATTTGTAAAATTCTTTTTCCACAGATTGATGGGGATTTTTAATATAAAAGGAGTAAAACTCCTGTTTTGCCCCCAAAAGTCCATTCATAGGCAGACTAATTCAGTGCTTTTTGATCCTCAGCCAGACATGTAGGTGTTGTTTAATTTTTGGCCAGTGATGGGCCAATTTCCCAAAGACCCGCCAATCTGCACCAGTGTTACCAATCCTTCCAATGGAAGGTCATTTATATAGATCTGAGCATAGGTCGTCAGTAGTTGTGCTGTCCAGTATATTTGGTTTTGTGATCTGAAATCAGAATCTGGGTGATATTTAAACCTTATTGGTTCTGTATGAGTAAACCGTGCTACTATTTCTCCTGGGTGGTAAGTCACAATTGTCTGCCTGTACTGGGATGGGATATTATCACAATTCCCCAGTTTCCCACATCAGTGTGGGATGGAACTTTTTTTGTACATACAAAAGGAGGTGAAATGGTCCCTACTTGCCTGGAAGCAAGGGATCCATAGGCTGGAGAGGAACAATTTCACCTCTCCAGTTATCTTTTGTCTCAGCTGTCCTTTTCCCCTAATTGTAATCCCTTTCTTCCATCGGTTGCTTCCTGGCTGGTTGATTGTGTAATCCCTCCCTTATTGGCTTCCCGATTGGTCTATTGGGGTTTGGCCATCTAGGACTCTTGGGGTACCATTGGCGCCATCATTAAGTGTTTTTTCCCCGGGGCCCGGGCTGGGCCCCTCATCCTTTTCTGAACTGTTCCCATTCTGAGGCCCAATGGAAGCCTCTTTTTGATTTGGAATGGGGTGCTGGGTTTGTTCTCCACCTATCCTCCCTGCCTCTATACCAACATTAGCTTTCAGATTTTTCCACACTGAAAGCATTGCGTTTTCTGGTCCCCGCCAGAAGGACCCCCTCTACCCGGTGGATCGGGTCCATCATAGTCTTATAAAGGCATTTGTGACTGTGGCCCGGCGTTTTAAAGAACTCCTCTAAAGGGACATCCTTGTCGTCCTAGTATAATTCTTCTGCAGACCTATTAGCATTTTCCTTGAAGTTCCTTTTAAAACTCTGTTGATGCATTTTTCCCCATTAGTTCTTTGAAAAGTCTCAAACGTCCCCAAAAAGTCAGCAAAGGGCTATCTGGCCCTTGTGTTATTTTTAGAAGGCCTACCTTTGTTTTTTTTGGAATTGAAGCCCACCTTTATAGCATTGCGCAATTTGCTTATGCCTACTGAATAAATTTCTGTGCTGTCACGTTCATAGGGACCTATACCTGTTAGTAGGTCAGGTGATTGGCATGAAAACTTTTTTTTTGTTGGGCTTGTATCCAGAGCTCACTTTATTAGAAACCATGTAATTTTGTCCAGGTTCTGGCATCCCGCTTGGGATTTCCAGTCATTAGGAGTCAAGATTTCAAAAGCCTTCTGTAATAGCATCTTAAAAAGCTGTGTGCCCCAAAAAATTAAGTTTTTCGGTCTTTTGTTTCATGTTAAAAGGGCGTATCTTTGACTTTCTTGACCAGGCATTAAACGGGAAATTACAGGAAAGATATGGGCTGGGCCCCGGGATCCCACCCTTTTCTTTGGCCTTCTTAAGCCCCTTTGCGTCTTTCCAAATTGGTGGGGGGTGGTGTGGTGTTTGTCACTGCCCACTCCCTCCTCCCTCCCATCCGGGGGGGTGAGGAGGAGAGTAATCCCTTGCTCCTGAGGGGGGGATGAAAGCTGCCTCCTGAGGGGAAAGTCACCCCTTGCTCATTAAATCTCCATGCCCTGTGGGGAATGGTCAAACTTTCATTGCCTTCCTCCTTAATATCATGGCTACTCTGAGAAGGAGCAGGAGCAGCGGGGTTTTTCTTTATTCTAGGGATAGGGTTTCTTAGTGCTAACTGAATTATATTGTATAAATAAAATACCTCAATGGAAATTGAATGAGGACTGTTTTCACTGTAATACATGGATTCCTGTTGTCCAACCAGGGACCAGTTATCTCGAGAGATCTGCTCCTCCTCTACAAACCAAGGGGAGATGCGGTTTAATGTACCCACAAGTCTAGCTACCTGTTCCCAAGTTATAAGTAGCCCTTGTCCTTCTATCAGCTTAAGCATGCTTTCTATAGCACCACTAGTGGGTGGGGTTGAATGGGTTGAAGGGGTTGGGGGCAGGGATGGAGAGTCTTTAGCTAGCATTTGTCCCATTTTAGCCAAAAAGATTACTGGTTTAGTTTTTAAGAAAATAAGTTCCCTGTTTGTCTATTAACAATACTCACCCAAGTTCCTGGTCACCGGAGACTTCTTCAGTCCTTGGTTCCCACCATTGGGTGCCAAATGTGAAGACCGCATATTTTTAAATCAGCAGGAGTCAGGAATTCAGGTTAGGGGAAAATTGTCAGTCTTTATTCTCAGTGAAGAAGGATCAGAGGTGGAAGATAATTGGCGATAGCAATGTGTGCAGCTGAGTCAAGAAGCTAGCTAGATCAGCAGCCACACAACCAGCAACTAGGAGTATGGAACCCAGGCCCAATCTCTCCCAGCTTCTCTTCCTGTCTCCCTCTGCCTCCACCCACCAAAATCGTCATTTCCTCTACAACACATCAAGACTTGCACGGAGAGTGGGCAGGGACCATTCTTTATCCAATCATGTATATTAATAGAGTATAGCCCAATTACTATTTAGCCTCACGTACTTGGGACCTCAGTGCATCAACTCAAACCTCAGCCCATTACAGGAAGATACTTTAGATACCCTTTTAATTTACAAAAAGGAAAACTGAGACCTAAGAGTTAAGGAATTCCCCAAAGTGATGTATTAAGACATAGACCACATGTGAATTTAAGTTCAAGTCCTTTGCCTTTACATCCATTTGTCTTCTCATTATGTATTTGATGAAATACTTTAAAATAGATTAGGGATTTCGAAAATTAAACTCAAATCTGGAAGACTGCAGATTTCTTTTTAAAAACTGAATCCAATAGTCTACCTCCCAGATCTGTGCAGAAGAATTTGTGGCCAAAGAAGTAGAGTACATTACAAAATGCAGAATAGATAATTTTGATTATATTAAGTTTAAAAGGTTATGTGTAAACAAAACTAATATAGACAAGATTATAAGGAAAGCAATAAATTGGGAAAATATTTTATATCCTAGAGTTCTGATATAGGCCTCAATTCTAAGATATATAGAGAATTGACCCAAATTTATAAGAATTCAAGTGATTCTCCAATTTATAAATGGTCAAATGATATGAATAGATCATTTTCAGAGGAAGAAATTAAAATCATTTATAGTCATATTAAAAATGCTCTAAAGCATTATTGATCAGAGAAATGAAAATTAAGACAACTTTGAGGTACCACTATATATCTCTCAGATTGGCTAAGGTGTCAGGAAAAGATAATGATGAATGTTGGAGGGGATGGGGGAAAACTGGGACATTAATATTTTTTTTTGTGGAGTTGTGAACTGTTTTAACTATTGTGGAGAGTGATTTGGAACTATGCCCAAAAGGCTATCAAACTGTGTATACCCTTTGATCCAGCAGTGTCTTTACTGAGCCTGTATCTCAAAGAGATCATACAAAAGTAAAAAAGGACTCACATATGTAAAAAATATTTGTAGCAGCTCTTTTTATAATAATAAGAAACTGAAAATTGAATGGATGCCCATCAGTTGGAAAATGGCTGAACAAGTTATGGTATGTGAATGTTAACCAATATTATTCTTCTTCTTTAAAATTTTATTTTATTATAGCTTTTTTATTTATAAAATGTATGCATGGATAATTTTTCAACATTTACCTTTGGTAAAACTTCTGTTCCGAATTTTTCCCTCCTTCCCCCCATCCCCTCCCCTAGATGGCAGGTAGTCCAATAAATGTTAAACATGTTAAAATATATGTTAAATCCAATATATGTATACATATTTATACAGTTATCTTGCTGCACATGAAAAACTGGATCAAGAAAGAAAAAAAATGCAAGCAAACAACAACAGAAAGAGTGAAAATGCTATGTTGTGGTCCACACTCAGTTCCCATAATCCTTTTTCTGGGTGTAGATGGCTCTCTTACTGAACAATTGAACTGGTTTGAATCATCTTATTGTTTAAGAGAGCTACGTCCATCAGTATTGATCATTGTATGGTCTCGTTGCTGCAGTGTATAATGATCTTCTGGTTCTGCTCATTTCATTCAGCATCAGTTCATGTAAGTCTCTCCAGGCCTTTCTAAAATCATCCTGCTGGTCATTTCTTACAGAACAATAATATTCCATAACATTCATATATCATAACTTATTCAGCCATTCTCCAATTGATGGGCATCCATTCAGCTTCCTGCCACAAACATTTTTGCACATGTGGATACCTTTCCCTCCTTTAAGATCTCTTTGGAATATAAGCCCAGTAGTAACACTGGTGGGTCAAAGGGTATGCCCAGCAATGTTACTACTGGGCTTTTAACTTTTTTGAGCAAAGTTCCAGAATGGTTGGATCCATTCACAGTTCCATCAACAATGTATCAGTGTCCCAGTTTTCTCACATCCCCTCCAACATTAGTCATTATTTTTTCCTGTCATCTTAGCCAGTCTGAGAGGTTTGTAGTGGTAATATTATTGTTCTATAAGAAACAATTAGCAGGATGATTTTGTAAAAGCCTGCAGAGACTTACATAAACTCATACTAAAGAAGTGAGTTGAACCAAGAGAACATCATATACATCAACAATAAAATTATATGATTATATATGATTCTGATGAACTTGACTCTTTTCAACAGTGAAGTGATTCAGGCCAGTTGCAATGGTATTTTGATAAAAAGAGCCATATGCAACCAGTGACAGGGGTATGAGGACAGAGTATGTATCACAATATAGTATTTTTACTTTTTTATTGTTTTGCTTGCATTTTTTTCTTTCCCTTTTTTCCCTTTTTGATCTGATTTTTCTTATGCAGCATAATAATTGTGGAAATATTATAGAAGAATTGTTCATGTTTAACATATATTGTATTCCTTGCTGTCTGGGGATGGGTGGAGGGAAGGGAAGGAAAAATTGAAATATAAGGTTTTGCAAGAGTGAATGTTGAAAATTATCTAAACACATGTATTGAAAATAAAAAAAGCTTTAATAAAATAAAATATATAGAGAATTGACTGAAATTGTTAAAAAAAATACAAGTCATTCTCTAATTGACAAATGGTCAAAAGACATGAAAAGACAATTTTCAGATGAAGAAATTAAAACATTAATAGTCATATGAAAAAATTCTCTAAATCATTATTGATCAGAGAAATGAAAAGTGAGACAACTCTGAGGTACAAACACATCTCTCAGATTGACTAAGATGACAGAAAAAGCTAATGATGAATGTTGGAGAGGATGTAAGAAAACTGGGACACTTAATAAATGATTGGTGAAGTTAACTGATGAAAGCGTTCTGGAGAGCAATTTGAAATTATGCCCAAAGGGCTATCAAATTGTTCTTGCCCTTTGATTCAGCAGTGTCTCACTGGGGTTGTAGGGAAAAGTACCCATATGTGCAAAAATGTTTATAGCTGCCATTTTTTTGTAAGGGCATGGAAATGGAAATTGAGTGGATGTCCATCAGTTGGGGAATGGCTAAATGAGTTATGGTATTTGAATGTAATGGAATATTATTGTTCTATAAGAATTGAACAATAGGATGATTTCAAAAAGATCTGGAGATACTTATGTGAACTGATGCTAAATGAGCAGAACCAAAAGGACACTGTATACTGTAACAATAAGATTATGTGATGGACTTGGTACTTTCTAAAAAAAGAAGTGATTCAGGCCAATTTCAATGAACTTGTAATAGAGAGAGCCATCTCTATCCAGAGAGAATTAGGGGGACTGAATGTGGATGACAACATATTATTTTCACCTTTTTATTGTTGTTTGCTTGCTCTTTTATTTCTTATTTTCCCCTTTTTTGATCCAAAATTTTTTGAGCAGTATGTTAAATGTGGAATTATATTTAGAAGAGTTGCACATGTTTAGCCTATTTTGGATTGCTTGTTGTCAAGGAGAGTATGAAGCAAGATAAAGGGGATGAAAAAACTAGAAAATGAAGTTTTGCAGGGATAAATGTTGAAGGCTATCTTTGCAAGTGTTTTGAAAATTAAAGCCATTTTCAAAATTAAAAAAGTAGTCACCTCAAATGGGAGGAAGAAGTCAGAGGATATCTGTATGTACTATAGTATAGCTACATTAGGGAGAGGTATATTAGGGGGAGCTACATTAGAAATTTGCTTGAGGCCCTGAGAGTTTAAATGATTTTCTAGGGTTTCAAAGGCAGCACCAGATAGAAGCAAGACTCAGGTCATTCTGTTTTATTAAGTTTATCATACTTATATTTATCATATTCCTGCCAGCTTTGGATTCATATGATCCTGTTCTATTTAATTCTTTTTATTTGTGTACATGCATAATTTCCCCTATTAATTTATTCACTCCTTGAATGTGCATGTAAAAAGAAAGATCACTTTGATAGCCAAGTGGTAAATGAGCTGAAGTAGCGGAGACTTGAGGTAGGGAAAAAAACCATCAGACTATCATGGTAATCCTGGCTTTAGGTGATTAGTTTTTACACCAGATTGGTGATAGTGTCAAAAGAGAGAAGGGACACCAAGCAGGGACATTAGGGATAAAAACTTAATAATTTTTAGTGATAGATTATATGGCGTATAGAATGAAGCTTCTAAGATAATATCTAGGTTTCAAGACTGGAGGATTGGAAATTTGTTTGTATCCTTTATAATAAAAGGAAAGTTCAGATTGAGGTACAGATAGTTCTGTGTTTTGGGAGAGGGAAAAGACAATGAATTCAAATTTGAATATATTCAGCTAGAATGTCTATAGGACATCCATTTGGATATATCCTGAAGGCAACTGGAACTGTAAAACTTTGTCATGAGAGAGGGTAGGGCTGAATAAATAAATTTCAGGATAGCTTGGCAATATATTTTCATGTGGGTTTGATAGAAATAGAAAGTACCTGCTTTACAGGAAGTTTTATTTTCAAGAAAATTTGTTAGATGCTTCTTATAAAGAGTAAGTTATCCTCCTGAATTTAAACAAGACTTGAAAGGAAAAGTGAATTGGCACACATTTCAGGAACACACATATTTCACAGATTATAACATTCAATATTGCATGATTAAATTTTATAATTAATTTCAGTAGAATCATTGTCCCTGACTCATTCTGTCTCTTGGGATTCTCTCTCCTTACATCTGAGAGAGCAGTGCATCTCTGAGGGAGGCAGTAACATCTTTTAATCATTCTTCCTTCCATTAATAAGATGCTTGATGTAATCCCTATCCCTCCCAGAACCTCCTGAATTGCTTTTCATTGTCTGTAAAAAACCTCATTTCTCCCTTGTGAATCTAGTTCATCTGAGCTTCTTAATGTTACTTCTGCAGTACTGAAAACAATAGTTTCCCACATCTCTGTCAATGGTCATGGTGAGTACCACACTTCTGATCTCTTCAGATTATTCTGATGATTATCAAAAACTTAAGCTCATGTTGGTGGTGATGAAACTCTTAGTCCCTTTGTGCAAAATTGACCCCAAATCTGGGACCCAGAATACTAGGACAGACCCAGATGCTACAGAGAGAGGGATCTTGGCAAGGGAAAGCTGGCAATGAAATACAGCTAGCAGCTGTGTAAAAGAATGCTCTGTGGGATCACCCACAGAGTTTAACTTGTTTCACCTTGCTTGTTGTGTTGGGGAGGGGAGAAGTAAGGGAGGGAGAGAGAAAAATTTGGAACATAAAGTCTTACAAAAATGAATGTTGAAAATGATCTCTCTGTGTATTTGGGAAAATAAAATACTATTGAGATTTTAAAAAAGAATTCTCTGTGGGTCAAACAATAGTCATTTCCTAGCAAATAACTGAAATGATCACAAGATATTCTTTAAGCCTGGGGGAGGATTGTTTTAACTAGATCAGAACAAGGAATTTTTATCCTATTTCCTAGGATATAAAGCTTCCACATACAAAAGGAAAATTCCTAGAGAAATCAGAGATACTTATCTGAATTCAGGCAACATGTCCATGCCCGAAGCATTATGCAATTGTAGAATTATAGAATCTTGGAATTGTTTTTAATTAGTTGTTTGATCTTTAGAAGGACATTATTTCTCCCATAGAACAACACTAAAAATATAAAACCCTCAGTAAATATTCAAATTTCTCAGTTCAAGCTTATAAGAATTATTTTGGATTTGAAATCCATTGCTTGTCTGCAAGTAGATTTCTAGATTTCTATTGTGTTAGAGTTAGTCTTCTAGACTCAAGGTTTATTAGTGTGTCAACCAGATACAAAACAGTCAAACAGCCAAAGTTCTTTTTCTCTGTAATGTCATCATTTGTCCTACTCACTTCATCCTGCAAGAGTTCATAGAGTTCTCAATTATTTCTGAAACAGTCTATTTTATTATTTCTTAATATAGCAATATTATTCTTTTATATACATGAACAATATTTTTTAAGCTATCCACCTTAATTCAGAGGACTACTTTTTAGTTTCCATTTGGGGCTATGATGAAAAGGCTATATAAAAGAAAAATAAAATAATAAGAAATGAAAGAGAATTTATACATTTGATAATTTTCATCTTTTATTGATATCTATACTCCACTGCCTCATCTAAAATACCATCCCCAGAATGCGGCTTAGAACTCCAGATCGGCAAAAACATAGTTAAGGCCAGCAAGATTATTCCCTCCATCGTATTTTAATTATTGAAAATTAAGATTACATTCATTTTTTCCTACTTTCCATACTATGTGACTGACTTATTGAAGATACAATTGACAAGAATACTTTCCTTTCACATGAAATGGCTTTTATTATATATTGAGTATAACACTAAGCATACATTACATAAAGTTATCACTAATTTAATTCAATTTAGCAAACAGTTATATTGTTTCTACCATGTCTTAACTGGTTTTAGGTTGAGAGAATATAATGAGCATAATAGCTACCTTAAAATATTATATAATATTTTATATATTTTATCCCATTTATTCCTTTCTGCCACTCTGAGAAGTAGATTCTGTCATTATCACCTTCAGTTTACGGAAGAGAAAACCAAGGGTAACAGCATTTAAGTGACTGGCTTGTGATGACTCAAGTAGTAAGCATATGAGGAAGGATTTGAACAGTCTTCCTGACTCAAAATCCAGAGCTTTAATTCACTATATATACTTAGTTCTCTGATGCATAACCAAGATAATAAACTAAGGCCCTATTTACTTTATCAAGGAGCTATTGCTCCAATTGTTTGGGAAAGGAATAGTTCAACAAATACACAGATAAGTTCCATGTGGAAATTAGAAATCTAGAGTTCTTCAATTATGAAAGACCACTCTAGGCCCTGTGATATACTACTACAGTGCACCAATGAAAGGGAGAAAGTCCATTGAAAACAAAGGTGACGCTGATACAAATCCACGTTTGTATTGGAGGTGTGGGGAGGAGGGTTAACATCCTTTATCCTATATTCAAGAGCAAGGGAGATGATTTCAGGTTCTAACCAGGCTGATGATAGCAGTATTTTCCATTCATTCAGGAAATATCTATGAGTGAGTGTGTACATCATAAGGAAATGAAGGAAAGATAGTTTGGTCCTGGCCTGATAGTTATTCTTCTTCTGCTAGAGGTAGGATTGTGCTATAGAGATGAGCAAGGAGCAACTATTGCCTTAAGCCCTAAGGAGTGTGCCAGTCCTATTCCAAAACTATGGTAAATACAATTCAAAGCTTGATCAGAAAGAGACTTTGGCTTGTGGCTTCTATTTTAAAAGCAAATCCAGCACATCAATATTTGAGAAGAAATTATCTTAAAAGAGAGTGAGAATAACCTTAGATAAAGGTCTTTATGTGAGAATGATGGGGCTTTTAGGGGCACATGTTTTATGAAGGTTTTCCTTGTGCATTAATGTGTATGCTATTTTTAATTGGATATGTCCTCTGGGAATTTTCATGTATTAGATTTTGATAGCAATTACCTGTAGTCGTCAGAAAAAATATATAGAAAGAATGATCATGATCAATAGCACTAGATAAAAAAAAACAATTTCACCCCCAATAAAGTCCTTCATTAATACTATCTTCAATTAGCAAGTGCTGTGTGTGAACTCAGAACCTAAGCAATTAATGGATCCTAGATCCTTATAGGCTCAATTTTGGAATCCTCCTTATAAGGGACAAAGCTTCTATTGTTAGAGTACCATGTGTATATTTTGAAATAGTATACCACATGCAAACAGGCAACTAAAAACACTATTGAATAGTAGAGAGCATATAGTAGAATAATGAGAGAATTTTTCTTCTTAGAGAATGACGACTCCAGCTACAAGGCTCTTCAATGGCTCTCACTTCCAGGTCAAAGAATTCATCCTTATGGGACTCCCTGGAATCCATAGTTGGCAGCATTGGCTATCTCTACCTCTGGCAGTACTCTACCTCTCCTCCATCAGCGCCAATCTGCTCATCTTTATCACCATCTGGAAGGAACTCAAATTACATCAGCCCATGTATCAATTCCTAAGTGTTCTGTCTATAGTGGACATAGGCTTGGCTACCACCATCATGCCCAAGATATTGACCATCTTCTGGTTTGATGCCAAAGCCATCAGCCTCCCTGAGTGCTTTGCTCAGATCTATGCCATACATTGCTTTGTAAGCATGGAGTCAGGAATCTTCCTCTGCATGGCTTTTGATAGATATGTGGCTATTTGCCATCCCCTCCGCTATCCCACCATTGTCACAGACTCTTCTGTCTTCAAAGCCACAATATTTATGGTACTCAGAAATGGACTGCTTGTGATCCCAGTGCCTGTGCTGGCTGCACAGAGAGACTACTGCTCCTCAAATGAAATAGACCACTGCTTGTGCTCCAACTTGGGAGTCACCAGCCTGTCCTGTGATGACAGGAAACTCAACAGCATTTGTCAGATGATTGTGGCCTCTCTGATAATGGGGGGAGACTTAATCCTGATCATCCTTTCCTATGCTTTGATTGTCTCATCTGTACTGAAGTTGAATTCTGTAGAAGCTGCATCTAAAGCCCTGAGTACCTGTAGCTCCCATCTCATTCTCATTCTTTTCTTCTATACAGTGATTGTTGTACTTTTTGTCACCCACCTGGCAGAGAAAAAGTATCCCCTGATCCCTGTGCTCTTCAATGTGTTGCACAACATCATTCCCCCAGCTCTCAACCCTATAGTATATGCATTTAGGACCCAAGACCTTAGGCTGGGCTTCCAGAAGTTGATTCTGCCAGGCAAAAAGAGCAAATGAGCTCAAAACAGCCAAGCTCCCTGTTGTCCAGTGTGTATATTCTACACTTTCTCAAATTAAGTACAGGTATGATTGGTGCTTTTTGTTTGTGTGTGTGTGTGTGTTTGTGTGTTGTTTCATTTTGTTTTTATTATGAGAGCAAGTTTTTTTAATATCCTTCAGATGTTTACTATTTCTTTAGGGTGTTTTCTAACTTTTTGGATTCATTTTTGACATGTCAGAATACAGCATGGAAATTCTGATGGCCTAAAGAATTTTCTCACAGATCATAACTTACAGAAAACACCTAAGAATGCCTTAGATGAATGAAAAGATCCCATTTGGGTTATGATGAATATTTTAAGCCAAAGAATTTTGTACACCATTTATTTATGGGCAGCTAAGCTGGGTATGTGATAGAGTGACAAGCCTGTAGTCAAAAAGTCTCACCAACTTCTTTCAAATATGACCTCAGACACTTTCTAATCATATGACACTGGGCAATCACGTAACTCTGTTAGTCTCAGATTCCTCACCTATAAAATGAATAGAAGAAGGAAATGGCAAATCACTCCAAGATATTTGCAAAAAAAAATTAAGGGGTCAGAAATGACTAAACAACAACATTCTTGAATCCAAGTACTTTCCATCCTTTTAACACTGACAAAGAGATATTGAATAAAGACGTCATGTAAAAGGACAAGTGTGTCAAAGGAGGAATTGCTGTGCATTGATGCTAATGGTTTACAAACTTCATATTGAGTGAAACTGAATTGAGCTGAGGAGCCACCAGATGATTTTCTTTCTCAGGTCTTAACCAATGAATTCCAAGTCCTTTTGTTTTGTTTTGTTTTGTTTACTTTCACATATTTATTCACCAGTGAGAAAAAAATAGAGATAGATCATATATATATATGTGTGTGTGTGTGCGTGTGTGTGTGTGTATGTGTGTTTGTGTTTAAATATATATATATATATATATATAATATGTATATGTATGTGTTTGTGTTTAAAATATTTATATATGTATATAAATATATAAAAATACATATTTACAAATGCCATACTGTACTTGAAATTATATCTACATTACAACCTTATGCAAAATAAAATATTTAAAGAATAAGACAAAGATGGACTATTTGATCCTAATATCCAGAACATTGTGAGAAGAGTGACATGGTCACACATATCTATGGCTTGTGTGTAGAAAGAATAGAGAGTAGAAAGAAGAGACCTGAGGCAAGAACACCACTGAAGAGGTGTTTTTGATTGAGTAGGTGAGAAGAAACGAGGTCCTGAAGCTGGGGAGAAGAGTCTGTGTAAAGAAAGAAACCAGAAGATTGAGACATGCTAGAACTGATTTGGCAACAGACTAGATTGGAAGAGTGAGGGAATTTTGGGAGCTAAGAGTAACACTAATGTGAATTTAGATGACTGGAAAGATGGGATTTCCTTGAACAGTAGTATGAAGAGTGAGGGAATTTTGGGAGCTAAGAGTAACACATGTGAATTTAGATGACTGGAAAGATGGGATTTCCTTGAATAGTAGTATGCAAAGTCTAAAGAGCAAAAAAAAAATATTAAAGCTGTTTATTTTTCAAAACATATGTGTGCACAATTCTTCAGCATTAGCCCTTGAAAAACCTTGTGTTCCAAATTCCAGTCTTTTTCCATCTTATACTCCCTTACATATTCTTTAATTCAGTGATACTAAATTCTTTTCTGTCCCTCTGCTCTCCTTTATGCATAGAATGATCCCTCTCCTCATCCTTACCTCCTTCAAATGTCAATTAAAATCCCAGCTTTTACACCAAGGCTTTTCCAATTGTTCTAAATTCAAGTGCCTTCTTGTTTGATTATTTCCTATTTATTCACTCTATATCTGGTTTGTACATATTTATTTGTATCTTATCCCCACTATTAGAATAGAAGCTCCTTGAAGATAAGAACTAAATTTTACTTTCCTTTGTAGTCCCACAATCTAGAATATAATAGTAACATACTAAATACTTATGGACATATGCATTAAATAATTTGCTTATGACCATCATGAGAGCAGTAATGGAAAATAAATACAATTTTCCTTATGCTTATCACCTCTCTCAGGAAGTTGGTCAAAGAAATCTTGACATAATGTATTGTTGGAAAGAGAGAGATACAAATAGCTCTCTCTCCATTAAAATGGCACTTCTTCAAGCTGTATAACCAATAATGGAATTCTTCCTTATTTCGAAATGCATGCCCTCTATCAAGGCATTACACACAGCTGGAAAGTGATCTTCCAGGATTCTCTCTCACATATATATGCAGCTAGGTGACACCATGAATAGAGTGCAATGTCTGAAGTCAGGAAAATTCATCTTCTTAAGTTCAAATTCATCCCTTAGACACTTACTACTTAACTCTGTTTGCCTAAGTTCCTCAGATGTAAAATGAGCTGGACAAAGAAATAGGAAAACACTTCAATATATTTACCAAGAAACCCTCCCCAAATGAAGCCACTAATAGTTGCACACAAATGAAAGAGAGACACGCACACACACACACACACACACACACAGAAAGAGAGAGAGAGAGAGAGAGATCCTTTGATAACATACCACATGCCAACTATCATCATCAATACTGGGGCAAATATTCTCTTTAATGAGTTTGCAGACTCATAAGTTTCAAAGTTAAAAATATAAGTTCTTAAATATAAGTTAATAAATTGTGAAAATAAACAAAAAGATAGGGAATGGAAACAACTATGTAGTAGTTGACCTGAAAAAAACTGGGATTTTTGTGTGGATTCATACTCAATATGAATTCAACATTGTCATATGGAAGCTCTAAACAGTGGTTCTCAAAGTTTGGTCCAGAGCATCCTAGGAATCTCTGAAATCCTTTCAAAGAGTCTCAAATTTATAATTACTTTTTATTTTTAATGTGATCAATATCTACAACTATAAACCACATAAACAAAAATTCTTTGGACAGATCTGCAATCATTTTTAATAGGATAAAGATAATGAGAACAAAAGTTTGAGGATCACTTCTCTAAAAGCTAATGCCATCAAACAGCATTAAGAAAAATTAAGTTTTCAGGACTACGCTTGTAATAGATGGGAATTTTCTACAGTTTCGGTGCACAGATTTTCAAAAAGACTTTTATAAACTGGATAACTTCTAGTGCAAAGCAAAGCATATTGTGAAAAGTCGCCAACATGGGGAAGGCTTTTCATGTTGTATGAATATTAACTGAAGGAATTGGGAGTTACATTGGAGAAAATAAGACAAGTTGAGAGCAGGGACAATAGTTGTCTTCAAGTATTCGATTGACTATAACACAAAAGAAGAGTATGACCTTTAGAGAGCAGAATTAGAAAGACTGGATGGAAGTTGTAATGAGGAAAAATTTGGACTTCATACAAAGTGAACCATAGCAGAAGGAAGCAAAGAAAACAATGATTTATTCTGCAACTATTCTGTACCAGGCACTAAGGAAAGTGCTTTACAAATGCCTCATTTAATTCTCACAAAAACCTTTGAAGGTAGATTCTATTATCTCCCATTCTGCAGCTGAGGAAATTGAGGTAAATAGAGCTTAAGCAAATAGTCCAATGTCATAGAGCTACTACCTGACATCAAATTTGAACTTTGTCATCTTAACTAGGACAGTATTCTATCTATTATGCCACTTAGCTACATTTTGGGTAACTTTTAGAGACATCTGAAAATAGAATGGTTACTTCGAGAAATATCATATGATCTCTGATAAGGGATTTCTAAGCAAAGACTAGGTGATCATTTGTCTGGTATATTGTAGAGGTGATTCTTATGCTGGTATATGTTGAATTAGATAGGCTGCTGAAAGTGAAATGTTACTATCATCTAGGTTTTCTCATCATACGAGGTTCAAATTGTACATGCTCAATTCAGGAGAAAAAGGTTATAGTTTTTAAATTTTTACCTAGTTATATTCTAAATATAGATTAAATCTCAGTAGCCCTGAAGTTCCAGGACTCTAAAATCCTCTGAGACATCTAGTCCTATGACTACATGCATCTGGGACCATTCTGTAAGAATAATCCTCAGAGAGTTTAAGCAAGAGTATGTAGTAATGGCCCCAGTCTGAGCTCGACAGGTAAGAGGCTCTCAAAGATTTTGATTGGAAACTTTTTCAATCATGTACAGAGATATTCTCTTTGCTGGCTTTGGGGTAAGTACTATCTATAAGTACTTATATGACTTACATGTTAAAGAGCAAATAGAATTCTTGTATCTGGCTTTAGAAGTTAGAACAATTGGACTGAAGTTGCAGGAAGATAGTCTTGGACTTCAAATAATAGAAACTTCATAATAATTAGAACTTTCCCAAAAAGTAATGAATAACCATCCAGGGAGTAGTTCTTATTCATTTGAGGTCTTCCAACAAAGAATGGCTGGGTAGCTAGGTGGCCTGGTAGATAGAGGACTGGGCATGGAGTCAGGAGTTATAATCTGACCTCAGACACTTACTAGCTGTGTGACCTAGGACAAGTAACTTAATCTTGTTTGCCTCAGTTACCTCATCTGTAAAATGAACTGGAGAAGAAAATGGCAAACTACTCAAATACCTTTGCCAAGAAAACCCCAAATTGGCATCGTGAAGAGATAGCCAAGACTGAATAATAACAAATAAAGAATGACCGACTTCTTGTTGAGAATGAGATTCTTATTCAGCTATATTCAGGACTATAAAAAATATTCCTGACGTTTGTTCTGTCTCTGAGACTAGTTTATTTTGCTTCTCCAATTCATAGAAATTAAAAGTTAGTGGGGGTTAAAATATGACATCAGAAATCTGAAAATCACTGCAACTTAGACATTTACAAGACAGTATCTAATTGTACTCAGTGTGTTCAAATTATCAAACTTTGAAGGATTACATTCCAGCAATTTAAAGGTTACAGTTACTGTGCAAAGACTGTGCACTATAGTGGAAGCTCTGAAACCAGAGAACCATAGATTGTGAAATCTTCCTCTGATTACTGTATCTGAATAACCTTGGCCACTTCACTTAAACACTATGGGTTGAAATTTTCTCACCTCTAAGGTGAGGAGATGAGACAAAACAATCTTTGTTTTAGTTCTAAATCTATGACCTCATGTTTTTGTTAATGCAGCCTGAGTTCATAATAACTGGATTTACCTTTTCAAATGATAAACATTATTTTTGATGAGTGGAAGGGTATTAAATTTCATTAAGAAAATAATTCATCATTATCCAAATAAAGCCATCATAAGGCTTTAAAATGCTCTCATGTTTGAATTCTTTAGGTTCAGTCTGTTTCAGGGATCCTCAAACTTTTTAAATATGGGACAGTTCACTGCCCCTCAGACTGTTGGAGGGCCTGACTATAGTAAAAACAAAACCTTTGTTTTGTGGGCCTTTAAATAAAGAAACTTCATAACCCTGGGTGAGGGGATAATCATCCTCAGCTGCTGCATCTGGCCTGCAGGCCATAGTTTGAGGACCCCTGATTGAAACTTATTTGCATGATGACTGTCATTTAAGAGAATAGTATATCTCTTCTAGTTTTATGATAATCAAGTTGATAAAATTTTCTCACTTCATTTAATTCTGTGATAGAAGACCAAAATGTCACTGGACCAAGAATTGGTTTTTTTGGACTTTACTTGTTTTGGGTGACAGAAAGCCATTAATAACTACTCTTTACTTACACACATTCAAGTCTGCAATCCAGCAACATAAACAATCATCTAACTTACATCTTGCCAGGTTGTCTGTTAGGAAAAGGGACTAAAGAATAAAAAGAAATGTTGAAAAATATAAAACTTTGTCAAACATTCAAATTGGGATTTACCTTGTGTAATACTTCTGATCACTAATTCCAATAATCCCATGAAAAAGGGAAAAGAGAATAGTACAACAGGATTTCTTGATGAAGCCTTGTTATACTGTTGAGGTGTAGATCGAATGTTGAGGTCTAGATTTGGGGTACCTAAATGAAATTAGGGTTTAGTTAGGTCTAGTGGCAGGTTTGGGGTAGAGGGAGTCAAATGGAGTTCCCCTCCAACCCCTTGTATTCAGCGCAAGGATATGGCAGTAAATGAGGTCTAGTAGTGGTGCGGGATTCCCAATAAAAGCATTTACTGGCCTGGAGAGCTAGATTAATAAAAGACGTTTATTACTGAGTTTAGAAGTAGGAGATAGGTGAAGGTAGAGATAAGGGGGGCACTGGACAAAGGGTCCAGTGGACAGAGGATCCTCACATGGCTGCCACGTTTGGAATCTCTGCAAAGAGGGGTTCCCAGCGCAGCCCTTTTAAGTCGGAGACTTAGCTCTAGGGGCTTTGGGGTATAGCCCCAAAGTTGGCTCAGATCCGGGTGGGGCTGGGACAAGTCTGGATCTTCTATTGGAATTCAAAGGGACCAGGATTTGTGAGTCAAAGGGTAATTTACATTAGCTAGGGGGGTTGGGAATCAAAGATTGGAATCTTTCCCACATCAATACTTGTTGATTATTTCCTTTTCTGAAATGTTCCAAAGCATCCCTTTAACAATATATTCTAGAATGCTTCAGCAAATGAAAACCTAGTGCTTAGGCAAAGGATGCATGAACATGATACAAAACATTATGAAATCCATTTTCTTCCCCGTTATTTTGGGGAAAAAATATACCATTAGTTTTTTAAAATTTTTGTTTTTTTTCTAACCTAGCAAATTCTTTTCATTTTATACAATCTTTTAAAGATGTTTGAAATCACATCAATGAAACCAGTGAAAGAAGATTAGTGAATATTTGACAGTCTTTTTCAGTAATCTGAAAGAAAAATTAATTGAGAATTGATGACAAAAATGTGGAAGGCAGTTAGGAACGTTATCATTTTTTTCATTTCTGGATTTCAACTCTCTGTTACTCATTTTTATTCAATTTTTCTGATGATGATCATTCTTTAGAGAAGAGATTAAAAAAAAGAAAAATGTCTGGGTTAATTCTATCTTGAACAGTCTCCCTATTTATTTTCTGATTTCCTATTACCTCAAGCAGAGCTAATGGTTCTTGTTATTGTATCCCTCCTTTACTTCCAAATTTAGCCTTATTTTATCTTTAATCCCAAGTATTCCTGACTCTGTTCTCTAGAGGTATTTGTCAGCCTTTTAGAGTAATATCCCATTTCCTGCCTTTGACTCTGTATTTTATATATTTATCCATTCTCACATAAATTAGTCAAGGTTTTTTCTGAATATTCACATTGTTCTCTTCTTTTTCCTTTCTTTTCTTCCTTTTTCTCTTTTTCTTTGTCTCCTTCCTTCCTTCCCTTCCTCTTCCTCCTGCTCCTCCTCCTCCTCCTCCTCCTCCTCCTCTTCTTCTTCTTCTTCTTCTCCTGCTCTCCACATACTTTTCACACGAATCCATTTAACAATTGGGTTATATTTTTTAAGTTATAAAAAGATGAAATTACATAAAGAAAAACAAATCACATTCTCATACTACTTGAATACACACATAGCTGTGGTCAACCATAATTAAACATGGAATAAATCCCAATATTTGTTAGAAAACACTTATTCAGAATTGAAAACAGTTTAAGTTTCCAACTCCACTGAATCCAGAAATAAATGTACCATCCCTTCTCTCAAATACTCTCTTGTGACAAAAAAATACAAATAAAGAAATAAAAGCAACCACACCAACACATTGGCTATATGTTGATGGTTCATCTCATTATGGTCTACCACATCTCTGTCGAGAATGTGGTAGTGTGTCTCCATAAAAGGGAAAAAAAAAATTTTTTAAAAAAAAAAAAAAAATTTGGGAAAAAATTTTTTTTTAATTTAAACCCGGGCCTTTAAAAAAATTTAAAAAAAGGGAAAAAAAGGGGAAAAAAAAGGGGGGCCTTTTAAAAAAAAATTTAAAAAATTTTAAAAAAAAAAATTTTTTTTTTTTTTAAGGAATTCCTAAAAAAAAAAGGGGGTAAAAATTTGGAATTTAAATTAATTTTAGGAAATTAAAAAGGTTTTTTTTTTTTTCCCTTTTTTTTTTAAAAAAGAAAAGGAAAAAATTTTTTTAAATTTTTTTTCCCTTTTTTTTTAAAAATTTTTTAAAATTCCTTTTTAAAAAAAAATTTTTTTTTAAAAAAATTCCTTTTTTTAAAAAAAAAAAAAAAAAATTAAAAATTTTTTAAAAATTTTTCCTTTCCGGAAAAATTTTTTAAAAAAAAAAAAAATTTTTTTAAAAAACCCCTTTTAAAAAAATTTAAAAAATATTTTTTTTTTTTTTGGGTTCCTTTTTTTCCCCTTTTTTAAAATTTAACCCCCCCCCTTTTTTTTTAAAATTTAAAATTTTTTTTTCCCCAAATTTTTTGCCCCAAAAAAACCCCTTTTTTTTTTTTTTTAAATTTTTCCTTTTTTCAACCTTTTAAAATTTCTTTTCCTTTTTTAAAAAAAATTTTTTTTTTTTTTTTTTTTTTTTTTTTTTTTTTTCCAGGGAAATTTGGGGGGAAAAAAAATTTTTTAAAAATTTTAAAAATTTTTAAAATTTAACCTTTTTTTTTAAAAAAAAATTAAAAAAAAAAAAAGGGAAAAAAAAAAAAAAAAAAAATTTTTTTAAGGGTTTTGGGGTTTTTTTTTTAAAAAAATTTTTGGGGAAAAAAAAAAAAAAAAAAAAAAAAAAAAAAAAAAAATTTTGGAAAAAAAAAAAAAAAGGAAAAAAAAAAAAAATTTTTAAAAAAAAAAAAATTTTTTTCCCCCCAAAAAAGGGAAAAATTCAAACCAAACCCCTTAAATTTTTTTTAAAAATTAAAAACCCCCAAAAAAAAAAATTTTAACCCCCCCCAAAAAAAAAAAATTTTTTTTTTTTAAAAAAGAAAATTTTTTTAAATCCCTTTTTAATAAATTTTTTTTAAAAAAATTTTAAATTTTAATTTTAAAATTTTTTTTCCCCCCAAATTTTTTTTTTTTTTTTTTTTTTTTTCCCCTTTTTAAATTTTCCCCTTTTATTAATTAAAAAAAATTAAATTTTAATTTTTGGGGAAAAATTTTTTTTTAAAAAAAATTTAAAAAAAGGGGGGAAAGGGTTTTTTTTTTAAAAAATTTTTTTTTCCAAAAATTTTTTTTTTTTTTTTTAAAATTTTTTTTTTCATTTTTTTTTATTTTTCCCCTTTTAATATTTTAAAAAAGGAATTTTTAAAAAAAAACAAAAAAAATTAAATTTTTTAAATTTTTTTAAAAAAAACCTTTAAAAAAAAAAGAAAAAAAAAAAAAAAAAAAAAAAAAAAAAAAAAAAAAATAAATTCCCTTTTTAAAAAATTTTTAAATTTTTAAAAAAAAAGGGAAAAAAAATTTAAAAAAAATTTTTCCCTTTCCCCCTTTTGGTTTAAAAAAATTTTTAAATTTTCCAAAAAAATTTTTAAATTTTTTTAAAATTTTTCCATGTTTTTTTCCCCAAAAAAAGGGTTTTTTTTTTTTTTAATTTTTTTTTAAATTTTTTAAAAAAATTTTAAATTTTTAATTTTAAAATTTTTTTCCTTATTTAAATTAAAATTTTTTAAAAAACCTTTCCCCCAAATTTTTTTAAAAAAAAAATTTTTTTTTTTTTTTTAATTTAATTTTTACTTTTTTTTTTTTTAAAAATTTAAAAAAAAAAAAAAAAATTTTTTTTAAAAATTTTTAAAAAAAAATTTTTTTTAAAAAAAATTTTGAAAAAAATTTTTAAATTTTAAAATTTTTTTTTTGAAATTTTTTAAAAAAAAAAAAAAAAAGAAATTTTTTAAAAAAAAAAAATTTCCCCAAGGGAAAAAAAAAATAAAAAAAATTTTTAAAAACCCAAAAAAAAAAAAATTTTTTTTTCCCTTTTTTTTAAAAAAAAAAAATTTTTAATTTTCCCTTTTTAAAAAAAAATTTTTTTAAACCAAACCCCAAATTTTTTTAACCAAAATTTAACAAAAAAAAAATTTTTTTTTTTTTAAAATTTTTTTTTAAAAAAAAAGGGGGGGGGGGGGAAAATTGGAAAATTTAAAAAAAATTTTAAAAAAAAGGGGAAAAAATTTTGGGGAAAATTTCCTTTGGGGGGTTTAAAATTAAAAAAAAAAATTTTTTAAACCTTTTAAAAAAATTTTTTTAAAAAAAGGGAAAAAAGGGGAATTTCGGGGAAAAAAAAGGCCCCGGGGTTTTTTTGGGGGTTTTTTAAAAAAAAAAAATTTTTTTTTTTTTTTAAAAAAAAATTTTTAAAAAAAAATTTTTTTTTAAAAAATTTTTTTTAAAAACCAAAATTGGGAAAAAAAAAAAATTTTTTTTAAAAAATTTAATTTTTTTTAAAACAAAGGAAAGGGGAAAAAACCAAAAAAAAAAAAAAAAACCCCAAAACCCAAAAAAATTTTTTCCCAAAAAAAAATTTTTTAAAACCCCCGGGGCCTTTTTTTTTCCCTTTTTTTTTTTTAAATTTTTTTTTTTTTTTAAAGGAAAATTTTCTTTTTAAAAAAAAAAAAAATTTTTAAATTAAAAAATTTTTTTTTTTTTTTTTAAATTTTTTAAAAAAACCCCGGGGGAAAAAAATTTTTTAAAAAAAAAAAAAAAAAAAAAAAAAAAAAAAATTTTTTTTTGGGGAAAATTTTTAAAAACTTTTTCCCCAAAAAACCCCTTTAAAAACCTTTGCCTTTAAGGGGAAAATTTTTAAAGGAAAGGGAAATTTTTTTTTTAAAAAAACCCTTTTTTTTTTTTTAAAAAAAAAATTTTTTTTGGAAAAAAAAAAAAAAATTTAAAAAAAAAAAATTTAAAAAAAAACCCCAAAATTTAAAAATTTTTAAAAAAAAAACTTTTTTTTTTGGGAAAAAAGGGGGAAATTTAAAAGGGGTTTTTAAAACATTTTTAAAAAAATTTTTTTTAAAAAATTTTTTTTTTTTTTAAAATTGGTTTTAAATTAAAAGGGGGTTTTTCCCAAAAAACCCCCCCTTTTTGGTTTTTTGGGGTTAAAAACCCATCCTTTTTGGGGTTTTGGGGGAAAAACCCCCTCCCCCTTTTTTCCCCATAAACCTTTATTTAAAAGGGGAAAAATTTTTTTTTTTCCTTTTTGGGTTTTCCCCCCCCCGGTTTTTTTGGGAAAAACCAAATTTCCCGGTTTTTTTTGGGAAATTTTAAATTTTCCCCCCCAAAAAAACCCCCTCCCAAAAATTTCCCCTTTTTTTTAAACCAATTTTCCCCCAAAGGGGCCAGGGCCCCCTTTTGGGGAAACCCCTTTTTTAAAAAAGGGGGTTTTTTTCCCTTCCAAACCCTTTTTTGAAAGGGGGGTTTTTTTTTTTTCCCTTTTTTTTTCCGAACCCCTTTTTTTTCCCCCCCCCTTCCCGGGGGTTTTTTTTTTCCCCCCCCTAACCCGGTTCCCTTTCCCCCCCTTTTCCCTTTTTTGGGAAAAAACCCCAAAAAAAAAAAGGTTAAAAAAATTTTTAATTTTTGCCTTTAAGGCCCCTTTTTTTAAAATTTTTAAAAAAAAATTTAAAATTCCCAAAAATTTTTTTTTTAAATTTTTTTTAAAAATTAAATTTTGGTTTTTTTAAATAAAATTTTTTTTTTAAATTTTTTTCCCGGGGAAAATTTTAAATTTTTAAAAAAAATTTTAAATAAAATTTTTGAAAAAGCAAAAACCCCCCTTTTCCTTTATTTGGGCCTCCTCTGCAGATTGACACAAAGCCTTTAGGCCCGATATCTCACATTTGTGCTATAGTTATTACTTATGTTCCTGCTTTCTTCACTTTATTTACCCATCGCTTTGGAGGACACACTATTCCCTATCACGTTCACATCCTTGTGGCCAATTTTTACTTGCTTCTGCCTCCCACAATGAACCCTATTGTTTATTATGTAAAAACCAAGCAGATCAGAGAAGGAGTGATCAAACTCTTATTTGGGGAAAAAGACTTCTTGGCCTAAGAATTGTTGAACATTGAGATCCAAGTGTCAGTGAATACTCAAGCAAAGAAAGAGAAACAGAAATTTGTAGAAAAGGCCTATGAAGGAGGGAGTAAACACAAAGAAAAAAATTATTCCAGTACATAAAATTCATGACTCCCATTCCATTATAATGACTGAGCTTTCTTGTAGATAATGGTGGAAGATAAATAGAAAAGAAGGAGATGACTTTTCATAAACAATAAAAATTTAGACATGAGCCAAAAATTACCATGAAAAATATTTGTGATGCATCTCAGAGTCCTCTAAATATAAGTATAATTAGTAAAAGACGGCTAGGTTCATTTTGAGGAGAAGTTTGAAAAAAGTATGTAGTAAAATTTAGATGAGCGAAGAATGGATTAAGCAATAAAAATTGTCAATACTTCCAACAAATAAATAAATAATGTCTGGCTTAGACATGCTTCTGTATTTGATTTTTTTCCCCTCAGGACCATGTTAAATGAAGAATATATCTATTGAGAAATCAGTAAAGATTGAGAAGGGAAAGGAACTCATTTATCTGGGCCTGGGAGAAGAAAGAGGCATTTTAAAGTGAATAATAGAGGGAAACAGAAACAAAAGACAAGATGTAAGGATATCACATAAGGGAGAAAGATGAAAACATTTTCTCCTAGGCTGCTTTTCATTGGGCTATTTCAATTTTCCAGGTATTTTAGTCAAACCAATAAGCATTTATTAAAAATTTGCTAGATGTCAGACAAGGTGCTAAGTGCTGCAGATGCAGATATAAGCAAAAAGGAAGACATCTTGTCTTCAAGGAGCTTATTTTCTAATAGAAAGATCAGAAGCTCATACCCTAATTCATATCTCAGGTGTAGATTCACAGATGGAAAAGTGTTCCCCTCTTCCTTGTGATGCAGGACATCCTCATAGCATTCACCCTTCCCTTCTATTACAGAGACCTTTCATATCCCCTTTCATCATGGAAAATCAAGAAACACTCATTTTCATCATCTTCTTGTAAGAGGCAATTCTCTTGCTCCTTTCTTCTTGGGATTGTTACTACTTCCTGACCTCAGTAACCAAGATTAATTTCCCTGCTCTCCAAAATACTTTGGATCTTGAAGAAGCCCTGAATTATTGTCTTTATTGCATTATTTTCCATTTCTTTTCCCTAAATTTATTCAACTTTAAGATTTCTGAAGTATGTTGTGTAATAAAATTAATCCAAGACAACTCACAGTGGAGAATGAAGACAAAAGGTGATCTAGTGTAGAAGGAAATGGCAAACCATTCAATATCTTTGTCAAGAAAACTCCATTCAGGGTGAGGAAGAATTGGACATGACTAAATGAGTGAACAACAACAACAATTTTAAAGTTCACATCAGATATTTTCCAGGTCCCAAAGCATGTAGTAAATGTCCTCCAATTGGATGCAGTTATATTTTGGCAACAATAAATTTAGTGATTGCATCCTGGGAAAAGTCAGTGTATGAGGGCTGCTTTCTTCTTTCAACTGCCAATATATGAAGATATATTTCTACCCTGGTGAAATCATCCACATTATGTGGTCTTCTACTGACCTTTATTCATACCTTATTTATTAATTATGTGTTTATTTATTTATTATATTATTATGACCTCATTTATACATTATGACCCCAGCATGGAAGCAAGATTCCTCACCTAGATGTTAGTCACCTAGAAAAGGAAACCATCTTCTAAATTATATGCTATGTTGATATCTTCAGGGAAAATGATATTTCCATGACATATGTCTTTGACCAACATTATTACTACTGGAAAGCATCAACAATTTTAATGTTCTTGGGTTTGTATCTTACATCTTACACTAGTTATGTATGACCCCAGGTAAGTAATTTAACTTCTCTGGGTCTCAATTTCTCCATCTGTAAAATTAAAGGGGAGGGGAGTGGTTAACTTGATGTCTTCTGAGGTTCCTTTCAGTTATAAATTTAGGATTCTGTAATTCTGCCAAGGTCCCTTGGCAAAAGGGAGAAGTGCTATTTGGACATTAAAATTTATTCACACCAATAGAAAAGGAGATTCTTTATCTCAGCAATTAAATTACAACTTTTATTTTCAAACCTGTTAATACAATCAAAAACTGGAACTTTAATTTTACATAGTCCTTATTCTAAACCTTCCTATCATACTCAAATAAGCCATAATCTTCACTGAGGCTCAAACAAAACCCTTTGCTTTCTGAATTCACTTATGGATTATATTCACACATTTTTCTTCTCTCAGTAGCATCTTTTTCAAATAGGCTAAATCCTTAAGTACCCAGGATAAAATGGTAGTGTCTGAAAGACATTTTTTTCCATCAAACATTTTATATGGTGCTAATAATGTTGATGCTAAACTTTATTTAAATTGCCATCAAATTGTCAACTGTATTCAATGAAGCAACTAAGTGGTTCTAGGTTTAGAGTCAAGAAGATTGGAGTTCAAATCTGACCTTAGACACTCACTACTTGTATGATCCTGGACAGATCACTTAACTTTTATTCACCTCAATTTCTTCTATTGTAAAATAAGAGCAATAAAATAATACCTACCATAGTGGGTTGTTAGGATCAAAAGAGATCATATTTGTAAAGTGCTTAGCCCAGTGTTTGGCATATAGCACTTCTGGAGTGAATGAGTGAATTCTAGGAAGCTTTGAGAGTTTGGTAGAATTTGATGTTAACCCAAGAGATCTCTTCAGAGGTCTAACTAATGACTGAAATTGGCATCACAGTCTATCAGGAAGATAGCTTATGATGAAAAGAAATGAACTCTAGGAAGTTACTACTTTATAGAGACTGTGACATTTAAAAAGGTTGAGACACATTATTCCTGAGTAATTAGTAATTTTATTAATAATACCAGCATTTCAACAAAAAATCTGAGTGCCATTCTTAAATAGCAAAGATATTCATGGCAGTGGATTCACAACTTATATGCCCTTGGAAGAAAAATATTCCTGAGGGTGGAAATTAACCTTGAATGATAAACAATTCAAAATGTGAAGGCTACAAAGAGAAATGAGCTTATTCCAGTGATGGGTTGAGAGTTATATCACATTATTCTTGGACAAAAACTATACTTTATATCTAGACCATCTTTAACTAATACACACACACACAAACACACAATTTTGGGTGAAAGCATACTTTTAATCCCTTCTGATTTTAATTATTTCTGCTACCAAGTTGTTAAGTTCAGCTCTTGCTAGACTTATGGAAACCCTTCATTTTCACATTGGGAGGTAAATTATCATCATCTTTGCTTTCTAATGGATCGTTTCTTATGCCAGTAGGTTAAATTCACACAAATGTATTGGAATTTCATAACCTTTTAATACAACTAAAGGTAAAATTAACTTACTAACCATAATGACATTTCCTATTTACCATTTCCTTCCTAGAAAGATACTATGCCTGAAAAGTATAGACTTATCATCTCATTACCAAAATGCAAGAAATCAACAGCACCAATCCCTTCCATTCTGCATTATGTATGTGATTTCCATAGTAAGGAACTGGGGCCTAATTTACCTCATCTGCTATGAGGATACACAGCATCAGCCTTTGTAATACTTCTTTGCCATGCTCTCTTTGACTGCAATTATCTGCAAAACTACTCTTCCCAATGCATTCTGTATCATTTGGTTCATTCTCAAAATAATGAACTTCAATACCTGTCTAATACAGATGTTCTTTGTACATTTCCTGTAATGGAATCTGGAGTCCTTGTGCTCATGGCCCTGGATCTGTGGCCATCTGCTACTCACTAAGACTTACCACCATTCTTACCAACTCCATCATAACCAAGACTGGGATCATTACCTTATTTAGAAGTATCGTGCTCATCATTCCATTGCTTTTCCTTATCAAGCAGCTGCCCTACTGTCTTGGGAATATCGTTTCACAAACTTATTATGACGACACGTCTGTGGCCAAAGTCTAATGTGTCAACATTAAAATCAGTGCTGGTTATTTATAATGATCATCCTCCTAATTGGAGGTTTTGATATCATCTGTATTACAATATTACAATATCCTATACCATGAGATTTTGGGCTGTTGTGAGCTTTTCATCAGCAGATGCACAAAAGAAAGCATTTGGAACATGCACAGCTCACATATGTGCAATTATCTTTTCACATTTCCCTGCTTCCTTCTAATTATTTACTCATATATTTGGGGGCCTTAATATTTCCCCTTCTATTCACATCATTGTATCCAAACTTGACCTGGTCCTATTCCCCACTATGAACATTATTGTCTATGATGTGGAAACAAAGCAAATCACAGAGTGGGCATTAAGGCTGTTTCCAGGTTCAAAGGATAAATCTCACCATTTTTCACACAAAAAACACCAAATAAGTCAAGGAATAAAAGATCTCTACTAATTTAGAGGAATGACCCACCTTTACCTATAAGCTCTGACCTCCAAGCTTGGCAAGGCAATGTCACTTATTCATTTAATGAAAGAGCACATACAGTAGTACCCTGATTTCAGCCCCAAATCTTCCAATGATGTATCCATTGGTCCATTCTAGTAGTCTATATTACGAACTACTTATCAAGCCCTAATCTTTCTGCTGATCATCTGTCTCAAATTTTCAATTGTCTAACAAATACCTAAAACTGGATTTTAGTAGATATCTTAAAGTCAACATCTCCAAAACTTATCTTAATATCTTCCCTCCACTGTTGAAGACAATATCATCCTCCAAGGCTTCCATATGTATAACTTAAATGTTATTCATGACTCCTCATTATTATCCATCCACCACAGATGAAATTTTACCAAAGCCTGTCAATTTTATCTTTGCAATATTTGCAAATATGACCTATTCTCTCTTGTGATAGTAGTGCTACACTGGTGCAGGTCCGATGTCCTCATGCCTGGCCTATGCAAAAGCCTGTTAGTTATTCTTTTTTCTCAACCCTATTCTAATCAGCTGAACCAAGTGATTTTTTTTAATGTGAACATCTGACCATATCAAATCCCTACTCAGTAGATTCTGGGAGCTTCCCATCACATCCAGAATTAAATATAGTATACTTTGGCTTGTGTTCAAAGCTCTTTATAACGTAATCCTCTCCCCAACCTTATCAGTCTTCTTACACTTTATACCTCTACAAATACTCCTTGATCCGATGATGCCGATCTCCTTGTTATTTGAACAAGATATTCTGTATCTCAGCCCCAGACATTTTAGCTCTCTGACTCCCATGCCTGGAATATCCTCCCTCTCATTTCTGCTTACTAGTTTTCCTGGCTTCCAAGACTCAGCTAAAATCCCACCTCCTATAAAAATACTTTCCCAGTTTCTCTTAATACTAGTGTCTTCCATGTTCTGATTATATATATCCTGTATATTGCTTGGTTGTACATAAATGTTTATAGATTGTCTCTCACTACATTGTGAGGTCCTCAATTGCAAGGATTGTCTTTCACCTTTCTCTGCATCCCCAGTGTTAACATATTGTTAATGATATGTTAATATTATAATAAATGGTTATTGAATGTCTAACTGGACATTCACCTATGAAAGCCTTGCTGCTTTTAATCATATACTGGGAATTGCTTCTGTCTATATCCTGTGGTTAGGTTTTTATAGCAGAAACCATGTGGATAATTATGGTATATATCAAAATAATTTACTAAAGGAACCTGATATTATGAAGGGAAAATGTCTGGGTCCAATGATCCCAGATGACCAATCTACACAGAATAAATTTGTATAGTTGCAATGTTGTATACTGTAATTTTTTCATAGAAAATATTTTCTGTTATCCCTGAAATTTTCATACTTATTCATCCTGATTTTAATCTAGTTGTATTCTTTCAAAAATTTCCACATTTATTGAGTCTGACTTTCACAAACTCCTTAATATTTACCCATATGTGTCACATGATATAAAGGGAAGTACTTCATCCCATTCAAATTTTGGTTTTACCCATGCCCTCCTTTTTGTGAAAGAAAACATAAATCTCCCCTCCTCAAAAAAATTCCTCAAGAAAAATAAAGTTAGAAAACAAAGAGGGTGCTTCAATCTGTATTAGAAACAATCAGTTCTCTCAGATGAACAGGATTTTTCATAAGTCCTTCAGAGTAGTCATTGATCATTGTATTGCTGAGAATAACAGTCATTCACAGTTGATCATCCGAGAACATTACACTACTTTGTACAAGAACATTTTACTTTGCTTGAATTCATGGAGTACTTTGCAGGTTTTTCTAATAGCATCCTGTTCATCATTTCCCATAGAATAATAATATTCCATCATAATCACATGCCACAGTTTATTCAGCCATTTCCCAATGATGGGCATCCCTTACATTTCCATTTTTTTTTGTCCTGAGAAGAGAGCTTCTATAAATATTTTTGTACATATAGTTCCTTTTCTTTAAAAAAAAATCTCTTTTGTGATTTATGCCTAGTAGTGGTATTGTTAGATCCAAGGATAAGCATGGTTTTATAGCCATTTGGGCATAGTTCATATTGTTTCATCATTTATCAATTAGGGCATTCTAAAGCACTTTTTTCATATTCTTACTTTATCTGAAAACTGGCTGTTCATATCCATCCATTATCAATTGAGTAATGTTTCTTATTTTTGTGACTTTGACTCTGTTATCTACATATTTGAGAAAGGAGACCTTTATCAGAGAAATTTGCTATAAACTTTTTTCTTATAATAATGATTACTGTGAATTTCTCTGCATCCTATTTCCATCCACCCCCATTTATCCTACTCTCTCTGTCTCCTTTCATTCTGTTTTTGCTTCTGTCTTTTACTTAGCTCAATTCTCTCTCCCTCCTATCACACCACCTTTCTCTTATACCTTTCTTTCCCTATTGTCCTGTAGGGGGGACATGAATTTCTATTCACAATTGAGAGTTTATATTATGCCCTCTTTGATCCAAGTTGACAGTTAGGTGCATTCACTCCCAGTTACCCTCCCACTCCAGACCTCTTCAATTTTCCCCTTCATTGTACAAGCTCTTTCTTGCTTTTTTATGTGAGATAATTAATCCCATTCTATTGTTCATTTGCCCTCTTCTCCCAATGAATTCTTCTGTCTTAACCCTTAATTTTATGTTTTTAAATAATCATTCCATCATATTAAATTCCCACCCATGTTGTCTCTCTATGTATTCCCTTTGTAGCTGCCTAATAATGAGAAGATTTTTAGGGGCTACAAATATTATTTTCCCATGTAAAAAGTTTAATTTTATTGAAACTCTTATGGTATCTCTTTTCTTTTTCTCTTTTGATGTTTCTCTTGAGTTTTGTATCTGAAGGTCAAAAATTTTATTTAGCTCTGATTTTTGTTAGGCCTACTTGAAACTATTCTGTTTCATTGAATGTACATTCCCCTCACAAACACCCACAATCCACAAAATGATTATACTCAGTTTAGCTGGGTAGATAATTTTTGATTGTAAGGCTACCCCTTTACCTTGAAGAATATTATATTCTAAGATCTGCAATCCTTTAATGTAGAATCTGCTACATCTTGTGTTATTCTGACTATGACTCTACATGGCTTGAATTGTTTCTTTTTGGCTGCATGCAATATTTTCTCTTTTACATGGGAGCACTGGAATTTGACTTTAATATTTCTCAGAATTTCATCTTGGGATCTCTTTCAAAAGGTGATCATTGAATTCTTTCAATTTCTCTTTTTCTCTCTGGCTTTAGAAATCATGGCATTTTCCTTGATAATTTCTTGAAAGAGGATCTATAGGCCCTTGAAAAAAAAATCACAACTTACTGGTAGTCCAATTTGTAGAGGGCCACAGATAGTGGGGGAACTCTTCTGGGGAGGTATAAGATCCTCCAGGTCAGCCAGGAAACCTGCTGAAGCATCTGATTTGGCTCTTCATCCCCCTTGGGGGCAACTCGACCTTCCTAAGAAGTCAGGGGTCTAGACTACCTGTGTTGTAATTGAAGCAGAATCATACTAAAGGGCAAGGAAACCTCTGCACACAATAGCAAGTTTATGTAGTCCTGCATGCGCAGTATACAATTAGCACATGTGTAGTGTGCTATAGTTATGTAAGAGTATTAACTTATATAAGGCTGAGGGAATTTGGAATAAATGGATTCCATATGTGACTATTCACATGAGTCCCACCTCTTCACTTTTCTCCTAATATCAAGGACTTTAGCTGGTACCAAGATCCTATATTGAACTAGTCCAGACATTATAACAAATATTTTTGACTTGTCTGTTCTACATCTATTTTTTAGGGCAGATGTTTTTCCAGTGAGATATTTCACATTTTTTTTCTATTCTTCATATTTTTTGATAGTTTTATTCTTCCTTGATGTCTTCTAAATTCATTAGATTCCAATTCCCCAATTCTAATTTTCAAGAAAGTATTTTCTTCAGTGAGGTTTTTTGACTCCTTTTGCATCTGGATCATTTTATTTTTACATAGCTAAAATTTTTTTCTACTCCTTTTTCATTTTGGCTAATTTTGATTTTTAAAGAGTTCTCTTCAATAGATTTTTAATTAGCTTTTTCCATTTGTCCAATTCTGCTACTCAAGGCATTCTACTCTTCATTGAATTTTTTAAAAATATCTTTTCACATTTGGATTATTCTATTTTCTTCTGAATTTTTTATGCTGCCTTTACCAAGCTATTGACTCTTTTACATGATTTTCTTCCATCATTCTCATTCTCATCCCATTTTCCCTCCTTCTTTATTACTTAATTAAAAAAAGTTTTTTGATCTCTTCTATGATTTGAAAACAATTTATAATTTTCTTTGACACTTTGGAGGTATCAGTTTTAACTTTGTTGTCTGAGTGTGTGTTTTGATCTTCCTGATCACTATATTAACTTTCAAAAGTCAGAATTTTTTCTATAATTTGTTCATTTCTCCTACCTATTTCTTAATATATAACTCTTTGCTAATGTGGGGCTCTGTTTCTGTGGTAGATGGACCATTTTGTCAAGCTTTAGGATTACTGGGCACCTGTTTTCAGAAACAGTTGTAGGAGTCTGTAAGCTTTCAGTTTTTTTTCCAAAATGGTATGACCTAAAGACAAGTTTGCTTATTACACTCCTGGTCTGTGTTCTTCTCTTTGAGTAATCACAAGCACTCTTTTCTGCCCTAGAACTGTGATCAGGGTACCCATTTAACTTGGGCTCTCAACTCTAGTGTAATACATGCTCCATCTTGTCCCAGAATTATTGCATAGAACTGCATCTTGAATCTGAGTTTAGGAAAAATGACATAATCCTCCCCTCAGTTTAGGAAAGGGATACCTGTAAATCTCCTTCTGACTTGTTAACCCAACCACCTACCATCATTAGACTGAGGGTTCTGGAAACAGAAGTTGCAACTGATGATTTAGTCATTCCCAGTGATTCTTGCTGAAGTGGAGGCCTGTGCATGGCAAACCTGCATTGAACTGCTCTCCCTCAGCCAGAACTGTACTGTGCTCCATTCTCTCCCTGATGTGACTAATCTTCCCTGCCAACCTTTTAGTTGTCTTGGGCAAGAAAATTGTTTCACTCATACCTTTTGTGAGTTCTACTCCTCAAAATTTGTTTTGAGACATTATTTAAAATGAATGGAGGGATGGGGGAGAGCTGGGGTTAGTCTTTCCCTTTTCTCTACCATCTTAACTCTGTCTCAAATCATTTTACTTTATTTTTTACATGTTAAGTTTGGAATGTCTATAGAATCTCCAATTGGCAAACCCTGAGGATATTGGGAATATAAGATCAGTAATCAGAAGTGAGGGTAGGGTTAAATAATTAAATTTCAGAATAATTTGCAAAATGGCTTAGGTTTGATGTGAATTGGAAGAATTTGCTTTATATTAGGAAATTTTGCAAGGAAATGAAATGGATGTGGCTGAGGAAATGACTCCAGTCACGGAACTCATGGGGAAGAAACAGCTTTGTTTTGTTTGGATAATAGCTCTTTCTCCCAGATCATAGAATGTAAAAATGAAAAGGAATTGAGAAATGATCTACTCTATTCATCCATTTCCAGTACTGAGTAGCCACAGTGCCAAAGTCAAAGATAAACCTGTAGTGAACTGTTGAGCTGAGATTTGAACCAACTCAGGCCTTTGGACTTAAATTTCAGAGCTCTTTTCACGATATTACATAAGTAATAATTAATTATCATCATTCTTTTTTTGAAAAGGAGTAATATCATGAGGATATGTCTTCACATGTGTGTTTATTGAATTTGACTGAGGCAGAGCTGTGAGTTGAAAAGTGATGGAAAGAATTGTACTCTGTATGTTTATAATATTTGTGGATTTCATTAATCATTTAGAGAACCTTGGAAATGGTTCTTTAAAATGAACTTTGTATGTTTTCCTTACTTTCTCCTGCATATAAGCGGTCCTTTGGAGTCATCAATTGAGAACTACTTCCCAAACATTTCATTTCTGATTTGGACCCTGAACCATATGTCTCTTACTAGGATGTCATTACCGTACTCACTTTATATGTACACAATTACCTTATATTTTGATATTTGAAATTTTTTTTGTTAAAAATTCACTTAAAAGTTCATTAAGCAAAATAAAAAAATCTAGTTTTTCAAAAAGAATTAGGAAGTTTTGTTTTCAAGAAATTTTGTCAGATACTCCCTATAAGTAGTGGTCTTCACAAATTTAAAAATGAGTTGCAAAAAAAAGTATATTCACACACATTACAGCAGCACTCACACTTCATACAGAAAAACATTCTATATCACATATTCAAACTTTATAATTAATTTCAGTAGGGTGATTGCCCCTGACTCAGTCTGTCTCCTGGGTTTACCTGCTTTTACATCTGGGAGAACTCTGAGGGAAGCAGTAATCCTCTTTTAGTCCTTCTGCTTTCCATTAATCAGTTGCCCCATATGGTCCCTATAACTCCTTAGGATTGCTTTGCCTAGTCTATAAAATCCCATTTCTTCCCTATGAGTCGGAAGTTATTGTTAATTCTGAGTTCAACTCAACTCTTTGACTTGATTCTTGCAGTGTTGATTACAGCAGACTTCTATATCTCTGTCAGTGGTCATGTGAGTAACACAGTTCTATTTTTCTTTCTTTTGGTAATTATACCAAATATCCAATTTTGGTAATTTAACATATATTTCTGCCATGTTTAACATATATTGGACTACTTGCCATCTAGGGATAGGGTGAGAAAAGGGATGGGAGGAATTGGAATGCACGATTTTTCAAGAGTTAGTGTCAAAGAATTATCCATGCATATGTTTTGAAAAATAAACTCTTTAATTAAAAAAAGACAAAGGAAAAACAGATCAAAAAGAGAAAAAATGAAAAAGAAAAATTTGGTAATTATGTTTTTTTGGAGAGTGATGGTGAAACACCTTGTTCTTTTATTTAAAACTGGCCATGAAATTTGACAAAGAAGGGAGGGACCAGATCCTACAGAGTGAGGAACCTTGGTAAGAAGGTGCTGTTACAGAAATTAAACCAGCAGCTGGATTTTTAAAAATTGTTTCTGAGTCAAACAGTCCTTTAAGAATCTCCTAGTATACAGCTGAAATGAAGATAAAACACTGAATAAAGATTACTATAACCAGATGAGAAAAAGGCAGTATTTTAATATGGTGTTCTAGATTAAAAAGCTTCCACATGAAAAAAGATATTCCAGACTTGTTTATCTAAATCAGTTCAGCAAGTACCCAAGTCTGAATCATTGTGCATCTATAGAATTGAAAAACCTTGGCGTTTTAAAAATTAATCATTAAATTTTTGCAATGATTTATTATCTCTTTCCCACTGCACCTCAACTGAACAATAAAAAGTATAAGACTCCTAAAAAATATACATATTCTACCAATTACAAAGATTCAAACAGGTCTGTCCAAATTAATAGGAATCATTCCTTTTTTAATAATAGCTTTTTATTTTCAAAATACATGCAAAGATAGTTTTCAACTTTTACTCTTGCAAAACTTTGAGTTCCAAATTTTTCCTCCTCTCTGCCCTTTACTCTCTCTCCCCTAGACATCAAGTAATGCATTATATGTTAAACGTGTGCAATTCTTTTATACATATTTCCACCATTATTATGCTGCACAAGAAAAATCAGATCAACATTGTACATGACAACAAGATTGCACAATGATCAATCTGATAGATGTGGCTCTCTTCAACAACGAGATGATTCAGACCATTTCCAATGATCTGTGACTGTGGGAACTGAGTGTGGTTCACAACATAGCATTTTCACTCTTTTTGTTGTTGTTTGCTTGCATTTTATTTTCTTTCTCATTTTTTCCAGTCTTATTTGATTTTTCTTGTGCAGCAAGATAATTTTATAAACATGTAGCATCTATTTGATTTAACATATATTTCTACCATGTTTAACATATATTGGACTACTTCCATATAGGGGTAGGGTGAGAAAAAGGATGAGGGGAATTGGAACACAGGATTTTGCAAGGGTTAGTGTCAAAGAATTATCCATGCATATGTTTTGAAAAATAAAATCTTTAATTAAAAAAAAACAAAGAAAAATCAGATTAAAAAGAGAAAAGATGAAAAAGAAAAAAAGCAGGCAAACCACAACAAAAAGGTGAAAATACTATGATGATCCACATTCAGGCCCCACAGTCCTATTTGAATGCATATGGCACTCTCCATCATAAGTCTATTGGACTTGGCCTGAAACACCTCATTGCTGAAAGAATCAAGTTAATCACAGTTGATCATCACATATTCTTCTTGTTGTTGTGTACAAATGAATCATTCTTTATTTGAAGTCCAGTAGATATATGGTATATTTCATCTTCAGTCTTCTGTACTCATTGTGTATCACTGTATTGACCAGAGTTCTAAAATCTTTCAAAGTTGATTTTTTTCTGTATTTTCATCATTTGTTCTACTCACTTCATTCTGCCTCATTTTATACTTCTGAAATTGTATATTTTATTATTTCTTCTGGAGCACTATTATTCCATTATTTACACACATCATAAATTTTAAGCTATTCACCATCAGGTGAGCCCACTAATTTTCCTTGGAGGATGCAATCAAAAACAAAATTCTTCATTTTGTATTCTTTTCCTCTTTCATTAACTTTTATATTCTACTGTCTCATCTTATATACCTCTCCAGAATGGAATTTGCAATTCCAAACAAAAACAGGGTAGAGGACAACAAGATTATCATCTTCATCATATTTTAATTATTGAAGGCTAAGATTACATTTATCTTTTTTCTAATTTCAATAAAATATGACTAACATACTGAACTTACAATCTACAGGAATAATTACCTCATCTTTACATGAAATTACTTCTTTTACACATTAACTATAATACTGAGCAGTCATGAAAAAGAACTAGGACTTATTTAATTAAATAAATAGTCACATTAAGTTGCTACCATGCCTAGGTGCTAATAAGTTTAGGAAACATAATAAGCATAATGGCTTAAACGCTATTAATATTTTAGACAAGTAATCTCATGTGTTCTTTGCTGCCATAGTAAGAGGAAATTTATATCATTATCATCTTAATTTTTCAGATGAGGAAACTGAATCTGAGAGAGTTTAATGAAGTAACTATACTCATTCAACTAGTCAGTATCTGAGATAGCATTTAAACTCAATCCTCCTCATAGTTCATTTCTCTAATCACTATACCACCTAGCTCCCTGATACATGAAGACATTAAACTATAACTCCATTTCTGCTATCATTGAGTTTATCCTCAAATTGTTTCAATAAGGAAGGAGTGCAACAAATACACAGAGAAGTTTGTTGTGGAGATTGAATGTGCAAATAGTTGCAAAAATTTGAAAATAAGTGATCCAGAAAAAATGGGGATGTAAAAGAATGTCATTGAGTACTGCTAGTTACTACTGCTTTGGTTAGGAGAGTGAATAGCAAAAACCAAGACATTCTGAATGAAGACTTTAGGAACCTATTTACAAAGGAAGGCATTAGGTAACTAGACGTCAGGAGACATTGAATTATGGAGTGATATTCTGGGCTAACTGACAATGTTACAAGGCACCAATAAAAGGGAGAAAATTCATTGAGAGCAAGAGGAATGCTTGTCTAACCCTGCATTGGGAGAAACAGGGAAAACATTTCCTATGTTCTCACTTGGCACAAGTTTTTATGCAACCAAATTCAGGTTCTGACCAGCTTAAATGACTAAAGAAATTATATTGGTCTACAGGAGGCTTAGGGAGGATATGGATGAGTAGAAGGATGTGTCATTTTTATGGGAAAGCAGTGAGAGCAGTTGCTCAAATTAGAATACAAATTTCTAGGAGGAAAGATAGATTAAACCTTGCCTGACATCTATTCGATTTCCTATAAGAGGCAGGTTAGTAAATCTACAAAGAGGAAAGGGGAATAATTATTTTCATTAACCTCTTTACCCCATCTCCATCAGTCTTACCCCAAAGATATGAAACATGAAGTCCAAAGATAGGCCCAGAAAGAGACCTGGGCTTCTGTCTTGTATTTTACTTCATTTTTTTCCTCAATAGAATTTTATCTTTCCAAATACATGTAAAGATAGTTTTTTAACATTCATTTTTATAAGACTTTGTTTTCTGAATTTCTCTCACTCCCCAAGACAGCAAGAAATCTGATATAGATTAAAATGTGCCATTCTTTTAAGTATATTTCTATATTTGTCATGTTGTAAAAGACAAATGAGACCAGAGGGGATAAAATCATGAGAAAGAAAAAGCAAACAAACAAACAAACAAAAAGATGAAAATATTCTGCTTCAACCCACATTCCCTCTCCATACTTTTTCTGTCTGGGTGCAGATGACATTTCCCATCTTAAGTCTTTTGGAATTGTCTTGAATCACCGTACTGCTGAGAAGAATGGCTTCAACTGCACAAGTAAAGTGAGATAAAAAAATTTTAATAGAATATTGAGGACACCTGTCCTTTTTTTGGTTTTCCCTTGATTGTTAATGAGTATGCAACTTTTTATTCCATGTGTCCCCACAGAAGTTTTGCACAGTGAGTTCTGTTTTTTAGCTGCACTATTGAGAACAAATAACATGGAAAGAATGATCAAGATCAATAGTATTAGATAAAGAACAATTTCACCCATGAAAAAATCTTTCAACAACTTTGTCTTCTATTAGTCAATTACATGAGGATCAATTGAGAATATGGGCATTAACAAATTCTGTATTCTTGGATTATGTGTCTCAGGAAAACTGCAAGGTCTTATGGGACAGGGCTGGTTTTCAAGAAATCCATGTGTACTTTTTAAAATACTATACCACATGCAAACAGGCATATAATAAGTCCTATAGAATGGTAGAAAGCATATGGTAGAATAATGATTCTGGGGAATTTTTTTCTTAGAGAATGATGGCTCCAGCTACAAGGCTCTTCAACGTCCCACTTCCAGGTCAAAGAATTCATCCTTATGGGACTCCCTGGAATCCATAGTTGGCAGCATTGGCTATCTCTACCTCTGGCAGTGCTCTACCTCTCCTCCATCAGCGCCAATCTGCTCATCTTTATCACCATCTGGAAGGAACCCAAATTACACCATCCCATGTACCAGTTCCTAAGCGTTCTGTCTATAGTGGACATGGGTCTGGCCACCACCATCATGCCCAAGATATTGGCCATCTTCTGGTTTGATGCCAAAGCCATCAGCCTCCCTGAGTGCTTTGCTCAGATCTATGCCATACATTGCTTTATAGGCATGGAGTCGAGCATCTTCCTCTGCATGGCTTTTGACAGATATGTGGCTATTTGCCATCCCCTCCGCTATCCCACGATTGTCACAGCCTCTTCTGTCTTCAAAGCCACAGTATTCATGTTGCTCAGAAATGGACTGGCTGTGATCCCAGTGCCTGTGCTGGCTGCTCAGAGAGACTACTGCTCCTCAAATGAAATAGACCACTGCTTATGCTCCAACTTGGGAGTCACCAGCCTGTCCTGTGATGACAGGAGGCCCAACAGCATTTGTCAGATGATACTGTCTTTGCTGATAATGGGGGGTGACTTAACTCTGATCATCCTTTCCTATGCCTTTATTTTCTCATCTGTGCTCAAACTGAATTCTGCAGAAGCTGCATCCAAAGCCCTGAGCACCTGTAGCTCCCATCTCATCCTCATCCTTTTCTTCTATACAGCGATTGTTGTCATTTTTGTCACCCACCTGGCAGGAAGAAAATATCCCCTGATCCCTGTGCTCTTTAATGTGTTGCACAACATCATCCCCCCAGCCCTCAATCCTATTGTGTATGCCTTTAGGACCCAAGACCTCAGGCTGGGCTTCCAGAAGTTGCTTCTGCCAAGTAAAAAGAACAAATGATCTCAAAGTAATCAGGCTCCCTGAAGATATATTTCCAATTTGTATAAGCTCTACTGCCTCCAAATAAGTACCAGCCTACTGGATTTTTCTTTAACTATGTGAAAATGTTGCAATGTCCCATAAGTTTTTGTTATATCTTCTCATTGCTTCCTAACTTTTTTGATTCATTTTTGCCATTATGTCAGAATACAACCTGGGAATTCTGATGGAATTCTGAAGAATATCGTGACAGGTCACTGGAACCATCTAAGAATGCCTTGCATGAATGGAAAACCCTTTGGTTTTAAAAAAAAAGGGGGGAAATTTAAAAAAGGGAAAAATTTTTTTTTTTTTTAGAAAAAGGGGGGGAAAAAAAAATTTTTTTTTGGCCCCAAAAAAAAAGGGAAAAAATTTTTTTTCCAGCTTTTTTAAAAAAGGGGGGGGGAAAAAAAAACCCCCAAATTTTTTAAAAAAAAAAAGGGGAAAAAAAAAAAATTTTTTTTCCCCCCTTTAATTTTAAAAAAAAATTAAAGAATTTAAAGAAAAAAAAAAGTAAAAAATTTTTTTAAAATTTTTAAAAAATTTTTTGGCGGAAATTAAAAGGGGGTTTTTCCCCAAATTTTTTTTTTTAAATTTTTTTTTTTTTTTTAAAAAAAAGGGGTTTTAAACCCCCCCCCCCCCAAAAAAAAAAAAAAATTTTAAAAATTTTTTTTTAAAAATATAATATATATATATATATATATATATTTATATTTAATTAATAAAAAAATTTTTTTTTTTTTTAAAAAAAAAAAAATTAAAAAAAATTTTTTTAAACCTAAAGCCCAAAAAAAAAGGCATTTTAAATTTTGGGAATAAAGGGGGGGGGGAAAGGAGAAAAAAAAATTTTTTAATTTTTTGGGAAGGAAAAAATTTAAGTTTGGGAACGGGAAAAAAGGTTGAGAAAGGGGTTTAAATTAGGGAAAAATTTGGAAAAGAAAAAAGAAATTTTTTTTAAAAAACAAAGGAATAAAGAGGGAAAAACGGAATTTAAAAAAACCAAAGGGAAAAAAAAAAAAAATTTTTAAATTTAAAATTTTTTTTAATTTCCTTTTTTTTTTTTTTTCCCTTTATAATTTTTTTAAAAGGGGAAATAGAGAGAGAGAGAGAGAGAGAGAGAGAGAGATCCTTTGATAACATACCACATGCCAACTATCTTCATCAATACTGGGGCAAATATTCTCTTCAATGAGTTTGTAGACTCCTTTTTTGTTTAAAAAAATTTTTTAAAATTAATTAAATTTTAAAAAAAAAAAAAAAAAAAAAATTTTAAATTCCAAAAAAAGGGTTTTTTGTGGGAATTTTATTTAAATTTTTAAAAAATTTTTTTTTAAAAAAAAAAAAAAAAAAAATTTTTTTTGGTTATGATTAATTGGAAAAATTTTAAAAATTTAAAAATTAAAAAAGGGGTTTTAAATTTTCAAAAACAATTTCCAAAAATTTTTTAAAAAATTTTTAAAACAAAACATTTGGGAAAACCCCAAAAGGGGTTTTTTTTAAAAAAAGGGGGGGGAAATTTAAAAGGAAAAAGGAAAAAGGGGCCAATTTTTTAATTTTGGGTTAAAAAAATAAAAAATTTTTACCTTTTTTTTAAAAAATTAAAAATTGGGGAAAGGAAAATTTGGGAAAAATTTAAATTAAAAAGGGAAAAAAAGGAAAAAAAAAAAAATTTTTTCCCAAAAAAAGGTTTAAAATGCCCCAAATTTAATTCCCAAAAACCCAAAAAATTTTAAAACCCCTTTTCCCCCTTTTTAGGAAAAAGGGAAAAAAAATTAAAAAAAATTTCCCCCAAATTTAAAATTTAACTTTTAAAAAAAATTTTCTTTTGCCCTTTTTTTTTTTTAAAAAAATTAAAATTTAAAAAAAAATAAATTTTCCTGTTAAAAAAACCCTTTTTTAAAGGGGGTTTTTCCCCTTTTTTTTAAAAATTTTTTTAAAAACCCCCTTTTTTTTTAAATTTTAAAATTTTTTTTTAAAAAAGTTTAAATTTTCCTTTTTAAATTAAATAAAATTGTTTTGTTTTTTAAAAAATTTTTGGGTTTTGGGGAACTTTTTTAAAAATTTTTTTTGGGTTAAAACCTGGTTTTTTTTTTTTAAAATTTTTTAATTTTTTGGGTTTTTTAAAAAAAAAGGGTTTAAAAAGGGGAAATTTGGGTTTTTTTCCCCCAATAATTTTGGGCCGGGGGCCCCCTGGAAAAAAAACCCCCCCCCCCAAAAAAGCTTTTAAAAAATTTTTGGGGGTTTTTTTCGGGTTTTTTGGGTTTTTTTCCCTTTTTTTTTTTTGGTTTTTTGTTTAGTTTTTTAAAAAAAACCCGGGGGTTTTTTGGGGTTTTTTTAAAATTTTTTGGAAAAGGGGTTTGGGTTTTTTAAAAAAGGTTAAAAAATTTTTTTGGGTTTTTTTTTTTGGTTTTTTTTTTGGGGAACTGGTTGGTTTGGTTTTGGGCCCCGGGGGTTTTTTGGGGTTTTTGGCCTTTGGGGCCCCGGTTTTGGGAAATAAAAAGGGGTTTAAAGGGGAAAAATTTTTTTTTCCCCAAATTTTGGGGGCCTTTTTTAAAAAATTTCAAGGGGGTTTTTTTAAAAAAAAATTTTTTTTTAAAAAAAATTTTCCCTTTAAAAAATTTTCCCCCCCTTTTTTTTTAAAACCTTTTTTTTGGGGGCCCCCCCTTTTTAAACAAGGTTTCCCGGGCCTCCCCTTTTCCAAGGGGGTTTTCTTTAAAATTGGGGTTTTTTGGGGGTTTTTTTCAAAAATTTTTTTTAAAAAAAACCCCCCCCTTTTAAAAGGGAAAAAAAAGGGTTTAAAAATTTTTTTTTTAAAAGGGTTTTTTTTTTTTTTTTTTTTAAATTTTTAATTTTTAAAATTTTGGGGTTTTTTTTTTTGGGGAAAAAAAAAACTTTTTTTTTTTTAAAAAAAAATTTTTAAGGGTTTAATTTCCAATTTTAAAAAGGGGTTTAAAATTTTAAAAAAATTTTTCTTTTTTTTTTTTTAAAATTTTTAAAAAAAAAAATGGGTTAATTTAAAAGAATTTTCCCCCTTTTTTTTTTAATTTTTTTCCCCCCCCCCTTTTTAAAAAGGGGGGAAGTTAAATTAAAAAATAAATTGGGAAAAAAAATAACCCCAAAAAAAAGGGGGGGTTTTAATTTTGAAATTTTAAAAATTTTTAAAAAAAAAAAATTTTAAATTGGGGGTTTTTTTATTTTTCCCAATTTTTTTTTTTTAAATTTTTTAAAAAAAAATAATTTTTTTTTTTTCCCCCCCTTTTCCCCCCCCCCCCCTTTTTTTGGGGAAAAAAGGATTTTTTTTTTTTCCCCAAAATTTTGGCCCCCTTTTTTTAAAAAAGGGAAATTTTAAAAAAAATTTTTTTTAAAAAAAAAAATTTTTAAAAAAAGGAAAATTAATTTTTTTTTTAAAATTTTTGGGGCCAAAAATTGTTAAATTTCCCCCTTTTTTTTTTTTTTTTTGGTGGGCCCCCGGGCCTTTTCCTTTTGGGGTTTTTTAAAATTTCCCCCTTTCCAAATTTTTCCCTTTTTCCCCCCCTTCCCTTTTAAATTTTCCCCTTTTTCCCCCCCAAAAATTTTTTTTTAAAAATTAAAATTTATTAGGGTTTTAAAGGGTTGGTTTTTCATTTTTTTTAAAATTGGGGGGGAAAAAATTTTTTTTTTTTTTTTTTAAAAATCCTTTTTTTTAAAAGGGGCCTTTTTTTAAAATTTTAAAAATTTCAAATTAATTTTAAAAGGGGTTTTTAAAACCTTTCCCCAAAAAAATTTTTCCCTTTTTCCCCCCCCTTTTCCATTATTTTTTTTAAAAACCTTTCCTTTTAAATTAAAACCTTTTTGGTTTTAAATTTTTTTTTTTAATAAAACCCCCTTTCCAAGGCTAAAAAAATTTTTCCCAAATTTTTAATTAATTTCCTTTTTTAATTTTAGGTAAGGAACCCTTTTTTTTAAATTTGGGAAACCAAATTAATTTTTTTTTTTGAATTTTCCCGAAAATTTATTTTTAATTCTTTCCCCAAAATTTGGGTTTTGGGTTTTTTTAAACAAAATTTTTTTTTGTTTTAAATTTTTTTTTAAATTTTTAAAATTTCCTTTTTAAAAAAAAAGGGGGGGAAAAAATTTTTTTTCTTTTTTTAAAATTTCATTTTTTTTTTTTTAAATTTTTTTTTGGTTTTTTTAAATTTGGTTTTTTTTTTCCCTTAAAATTTTTTTCCCGGGTTTTTAAAAAAAAATTTTAAAAATTTTCTTTTTTTTAAAAACCCCTTTTAAAATTTTTTTTTTCCCCTTTTAACTAACCTTTTTTTTTGAAAATTTTTTGGTTTTGTTTTCCTTAAAAATTTTTTATTTTTTCCCCCCTTTTTTTTAATTTTTTTCCCTTTTTTTTTTTTAAGAATTTTTTTATTTTTATTTATTAAAAATTTTTAAATTTTGGTTTTTAAAAAAATTTTTTTAAAGAATTTTAAAAATTTAAATTTTTGAAAACCAAAAATTTAAAAATTTTAATTGGTTAATTAAAAAAAAAAAAAGGGAAAATTTTTTTAAAAAAATAAAAAAAAAAGGAAAAAAAAAATTTTTTAAAAAAAAATTTTTAAAAATAATTTTTTTAAAAAATAAAAGGTTTTTGGGAAAAAATTTTTAAAAAATTTTTTTTTAAAAATTTTTAAAAAAATTTTAAAAAAAAATTTAAAAAAAAAAATTAATTTTTGGGGCCAAAAAAAAAAAAAAAGGGAAAACCTTTTTCCCAAAAAAAAAAAAACCAATTAAAAAAAAAAATTTAAAAAAAATTTTATTTAAAGGAAAATTAAAAAAAATTAAAACCCCCCCGGCAAAAAAAAAAAAAGGAGGAAATTTAATTTTTTTTGGAATGAAAAAAACTTTTTAAAACCCCTTGGGAAAAAACAAAAAAAAAAAAAAGGGAAAAAAAATTTTCTTTAAAATTGGAAAAAAAGGGGGGGAAAAATTTTTAAGGGTTTTAAGGAAAAAAAAAAATTTTTAAAACTTTTTCCAAAATTTCAAAATTTTCTTTTTTTTTTTTTTAAAAATTTTTTAAAATTTAAAATTTTTTCCCCCAATCACCCCTTTTTTTAAAACCTTAAAATTTTTTGGGGGAATTTTGGCGTTTAAAACCCCCGGGAAAATTTTTTTCCCTAAAATTTTTAAACCCCGGGGGGGGGAATTAAATTTTCCTTATTTTTTTTTAAGTTTTGGGTTTAAAATTTGGAAAATTTTTTAATTTATTTTTCCCTTTTTAAATTTTTTTTTAATTTTTTTATTTTTTTTTTTTTAAAAATTTTTTTAAAAAAAAAAAGGGGGAAAAAAAATTTTTGGTTTTGGGCCAATTTAAAACCCCCCCCAAAATTTCCCGAAATTTAAAAGGTTTTTTCCCCCCCCCTTTTTTTTTTTTGGGGGGGGGTTTTTTTAAATTTTTAAAAAAAATTTTTTTGTTTGGGTGGAAATTTTTTTTTTTTTTTTTTTTTATTAAAAATTTTTTTAAATATTAAGGTTTTGTTGGGGGTTTTTTTTTTGGAAAAAAAAGGGGAAAAAAAATTGGGAAAATTTTTTTCCCTTTAAATTTTTCCCCCCCCCTTTTTAAAAGGCCCCTTTTTTTTTTTCCCCTTATTCCCGGGGCCGGACCAAAAAATTTTTTTTTTCCCAAAAAAGGGGCTTTAAATTGGAAAAATTTTTTTGAAATTTCCCCTTTTTTAATTTTTTTTTTAAAAAATTTTTTCCGGGCCCAAAAAATTTTTTCCCCTTTTTAATTTTGTTTTTTTTTTATTTAAATGGGGTTTTTTTTTAAAAAGGGGAAAATTCCCCCAAATTTTTAAAAGGGGGAATGGGAAAAATTCCTTTAAGGGGTTCCGGGGTTTTTAAAAAAAAGGTTTTCCTTTTTGAAAAATTTTTAAAAAATTAAAAGGAAAATTTAAAGGTTTTTTTGGGTTTTAAAAAAGTTTCCTTTTTTTCCCCCTTTTGATTTTTTTTAAATTTTTTTTTTTTTTAAAAATTCCCAGGGTTTTTAAAAAATTTAATTTTTAAAAAAATTTTTTTTTTTTTTTTTTTTAAAAAAAAAAGGTTGGTAATTTTTTTTTTAAATTTCTTTTTTTGGGGTTTTTTGGGAAGGTTCCAAAAAAAATTTTTTTTTTTAAAATTTAAATTGTTTGTTCAATTTTAAAAAAAGGTTTGGTTTAAAATTTTGGGAAATTTTTTTAAAAAATTTTAAAACCCGGCCCGGGTTTTTCCCTTTAAAATTTTTTGGGTTTAACCTTTTAACCTTTTTTAAGAATTTTAAAAAGGGGGGAAAAAAAAGTTGGATTTAATTTTTTAGGGTTTTTAAAAGGGGGGGTTTTTTTTAAAAACTTAAAGTTAAAAGTTATTTTTTGGTTTTTTAAAAATTTTTAAATTTAATGAATTTTAAAAAAAAAATTTTTTTTTTTTTAATTTTAAAAAATTGATTAAATTAAGGGTTTTTACCCAAAAAAAATTTAAAAATTTTTTTTTTAAAAATTCCCTTAAAAAAATTTTTTTAAAAGGGGGAAAAAAGGGTTGGGGGGGGAAAAAAAAGGGGGGAAATTTTCAAAAAAGAATTTTTTAAAAGGTTTTAAAAAAATTTTTTGTTTTTTTTTTAAAAAAAAGGGAAAAAATTGGGGAAAAAAAACCTTTAAAAAAACCCCAAAAAAGGGTTTAAAAAAAAAAAAAAAGGGCCCCAAAAAAAAATTTAATTTTTTTTTTTTTAAAAAAAATTTTTTTGGGGGGGTTTTAATTAAAACCCCCAAAAAAAAAATTTAAATTGACCAAAAACGAAAAAAAAAATTTTTTCCCAGTTTCCCCTTTAAAAAAAAAAATTGGAAATTTTAAAAACCCAAAAAAGAAAAAAAAATTGTAAAGGAAACCAAGACCCAAAAAAAAAAATTTTTTTTGTTTAAAAATTTTTTGGTTAAACAATTTAAAAAATTTTCCCCCAAATTTTTTAAAAAAAATTTTTTTTAATTCTAATTTAAAAATTTTTTTGGGAAAAATTAAACAAAATTTTAAGTTTTAAAAAAAATTTTTTAAAAGTTTTTAAAATTTTTAAAAATTAAAACTTTAAAAAAACCAACAAAAAAAAGTTTTTTAATTTTTAAACCCAAAAAAATTTTTTTCCCGGGGTTTTTTGGGGGGGCCAAAATTTAAAAAAATTTTTTTTTTTAAAAAGAAAAAACCCTTTTTTTTGCCTTCATTTTTTAAGGCACCCCAAAATTTAAATTTTTTTTTTTTTTTTTTAAAAAAATTTTTTTTTTTTTCCCCCTTAAAATTTCCTTAAAATTTTAAATTTGGTTAAAATTTAAATTTTTGGGGCCAAAATTTTTTTGGGCCCTTTTTTTTTTTAAAAACCCAAAAACCACCTTTCCCTTAAATTTAAAAATTAAAAAAAAATTTTTTTTTTTAAAAAATTTTTAAAAGGGGGTAAAGGGAAAAAAATTTTTGGGGGGCCCCCCATTGGGGGGTTTTTGGTTTATTTTTTTCCTTTAAAAAAAAAAAAAAAGGATTTTTTAAAAATTTTTTCCCTTTATTTTTCCTTTTTAAAAAAAAAAATTTATTTTCCTTTCCAAAAATTTTAAAAAAAAAACCCCCAAAAAAAAAAAAAAAATTTTAAAAAAATTTCCTTGTTGTTAAAAAAAAAAAAAAAAATTTTTTAAAAAAAATTTTTTTTTAAAGGGGTTTAACCCAAAAAAAAAAATTTTAAACCTTTAAAGGGTTTTGGTAAAAAAAATTTTTAAAAATTTTTTTTGGATTTTTTTTAAATTTTAAAATTTTTTTTCAAATTTTTTGTTTTTTTAAAAAAACCTTTTTGGGAAAAAAGGGGAAAAAAAAAAAAAATTTTTTTTTCCCCTTTTTTGGGTTTATTTAATTTTCTTATTTTTTCCCCTTTTTTTTTTCTTTTAATTTTACAATTTTTTTTTTTCCCCTTTTTAAAAAAAAGTTTGGAAATTTTTTTTTTTTAAAAAAAAAATTTTTTTTAAAAATTTTTGGGTTTTTAAATTTTTTTTAATTTAAATTTTGGGTTTTTTTTTTTTTTTTTTTTTTTTTCCCTTCTTTTTTTTTTTTTTTTCCTTCCTTCCCCCTTTCCCTTTTTTTTTTTCCTTTTTTCCCCCCAAAAGGGTTTTTTAAATTTTTTCCCTTTTTTTTAAAATTTAAAAACCCAAATTTGGGTTTAAATTTTTTTGGGTTTTTTCCCCCTTTTCCCCTTTTTTTTTATATTTTTAATTTTTTTTTGGGGTTTTTTTAAAAAAAAATTTTTTTTTTTTAAAAAAATTTTTCCTTTCCCTTTTTTCCCCCCCCAACCCTTTTCCCCCCTTTTCCCTTTCCCCCCCTTTTTTTTTCCCTTTTTTGGCCCAAAATTTAAAAATTTTAAAAATTTAAACCCCCAAAAAAAAAATTTTTGAAAAAAAAAAATTTTAAAAAAAAAACCCCCCCCTTTGGCCTTTTTTTCTTTTTTTTTAAATTTTTTGGGTTTTTTTTTTAAAAAAGGGGAAAATTTTTAAAAAAAAATTTTTTTTTTTCCAAAAATTTTAACCCCAAATAAAAATTTTTTTCCCCCTTTTTTTTAAAAAAAAAAAAGTTTTAAATTTTTAAAAAAAATTTTTTTTAAAAAATTTTCCATTAATTTTTTTTAAAAAAAACAACCCCCATTTCCTTTTTTTTTTTTTTAAAAGGGGAAAATTTTTTTTTTTTTTTTTTTATCCTTTAAAAGGTTAAAATTTTAATTTTTTTTGTTTTTTTTTTAATTAATAAAGGGTTTTTTGCCCAAATTTTTTTAAAAATTTTTTTTTTTTAAAAAAAAATTTTTTTTTTTTTTTTTTTTAAATTTTAACCCCCAAAAACCAAAACCCCTTAAAGGGGGTTTTTTTAAAAAAAATTTTTTTTAAAATTTTTTTTTTTTTTTTAAAACCCTTTTGGAATTTTTTTTTTTAAATTGCTAAAAAAAAAAAATTTTAAAAAAAATTTTTTTAAAATAGTTTTAAATTTTTAAATTTTTTAAAAATTTTAAAAAAAAAAAATTTTAATTTTAAATTTTAAAAATTTCCCCCTTTTTTTTTTTCCCAAAGGGGTTTTTTAATTTTTTTTTTTTAAAAGGGGTTTTTGGGTTTTTTAAAAAAACCCCCCTTTTTTTTTTGGGTTTTTTAAAAAATTTTTTTTTTTTTTTCCCCAAAAGGGTTTGGGGGGAAAACCCTTTATAAAGAAAGGGAAATTACCAAAAACCCGGAATTTTTTCAAACAACAATTTTTTTTAATTTTTTTTTTTAAATTTATTTTGGAAAAAATTTTTTAACATTTTTCTTTAAAATTTTTTTTTTAAATATTTTTAAAATTTTTTTAATTTTTTTAAAAAAAAAAACCCCCTTTTTTTAAAAAAAATTAAAAAATTTTTTTTTTAAAAATTTTTGGTTTTTTTTTTTTTTTTTAATTTTTTTTGGGTTTAATTTAAAATTTTTTTGGTTTTTAAAAAGAACCTAAAGAAAAAACTTTTAATTTTTTTCCCTTTTTTTTTTTTTTAAAAATTTTTTTTTTTTTTTAAAAAAAGGAAATTTAAAAATTTTTTTTTGGGAAAAATTTCTTTTAAATTTTTTTTAAAAACCCCCCTTTAATTAAAAAAAAAAAATTCCCCCCAAATTTTTGGGTTTTCCAACCCAACCTTTTCAAAACCTTTTTTTTCTTTAAAAAAAATTTACCTTTTTTGGTTTTTTTTCCCTTTAAAAAAATTTAATTAATTTTTTTTTTTTTTTTTTTTTAATTCCTTTTTTTTTAAAAATTTTAAAATTTAAAAAATTTTTTTTTTTGAAAAAAATTTTAAAAAAAAATTTTTTAAAAAAACCCTTTCAAAAAAAATTTTAAAAAACCCCCCAAAAATTTTTTTCCCAAAAATTTAAAATTTTCCCAAAGTTAACCCTTTTTGGTTTTCTTTAAAAAAAAAAAATTATTTTCCCCCTTTTTAAACCCCTTTTAAAATTTTTTTAAAAATTTTTTTTTTTTTTTTCCAAACTTTTTTTTCCCTTTTTATTTAATTAAATTTTTTTTTTTTTCCCCTAATTTTTAAAATTTCCCCAAATTCCCTTAAATTAAAAATTCTTTCCCCTTTTAAAACCCGTTCTTTAAAATTTTAATCCCCAATTTAAAATTTTTTTTAAATTTTCCAAAAAAGGAATTTTTTTTTTTTTTTTTTTTCCCTTTTAAAACTTTAATTTTATTTAAATTTTTTTTAAAATTTTTTTTGGTTTTTAAAATTTTAAAAAAATTTTTTTTTAAATTAAATTTGGCCAAAAATTTTTAAAAAAAAAAAAAATTTTTAAATTTAAAAAAAAAAAAAAACCAAAAAAAAGGGGGGAAAAAGAAAGGGGAAAATTTAAAAAATTTAAAAAATTTGGGGAAAAAAAAAAATTAAAAAAAAAACTTTTTCTTTTTTTTAAAACCTTAAAAAATTTTAAAAATTTTTTTATTTTGGTTTTTTTAAATTTCCCTTTTTGGGAAAAAAAAAAGAAATTTAAAGGGGAAAAAAAAAAATTTAAAAAAAAAAAAAAAATTTTTTGGGAAGGGGAAGAAAAGGGGAAAAAAAAAAGGGGGGGAAAAAAGGGGAAAAAAAATTTTAAAAAGGAAAAGGTTTAAAAAAATTTTTTTAAACCCGGGCCCCCTTTTTAAATTTTAAAAATTTTTTTTAAACCTGAAGGAAATTTCCCAAAATTTTTTTATTCCCTTTTTTAAAATTTTTTTTAAAAAAGGGAAAATTCCCGGGGAAAAAACCAAAAAGGAATTTAAAGGTTTTTAAAATTTATTTTTTTTTAAAAAAAAAAATTTTAAAAAAACAAATTTTTCTTTTTTTTTAATTTAAAAAAAATTTTTAATTAAAAAAAAACCAAAAAAGGGAAAAAAAAATTTTTTTAAAAAACCTTTGGTGGGGAAAAAAAAAAAGAAAATTAAAATGGGGAAAATTAAAGGGAAAAAAATTTTTTTTCCCTTTAAATTTTTTTTTTTAAAAAAAATTTTTCCCAAGGAAATTTTTCCAAAAAAACAAAATTTTAAATTTAAAAAACCCTTTAAAAATTTAAAAAAAAAAAATTTTTTTTTAAAAAAATTTAATTTTTAAAAACAAATTTTAATTTAATTTAAATTAAAAAAAAACCAAAAATTTTAAAAAAAAAAAAATTTTTAAACAAAAAATTAAAAAAGGAAAAAAAAATTTAAAAAATTTAAAAAAAAAAAGGAAAAAAAAAGGGGGTTTTAAAAATTTTTAAAAAAAATTTTTTTTAATTTAAAATTTTTTCAAATTTTTCAAAAAATTTTTTGGGGGGAAAACCCTTTAAATTTTAATTTAAAATTCTTTTAAAAAAAAAAAATTTAAAAAAAATTTAAAAAAAATTTTTTAACCTTTTTTTTTATTCCAGGAAAACCAAAAAAAAGGAAATTTTGGGTTTTTTTTTTAAAACCCAAAATTAAAGGGGGAATTTTTTAAAAAGGTTTAATTTAAAGGGGAATTTAAAAAGGTTTTTTAAAAACTTTTTAAAATTTTCCCCAAATTTTGGTTTTTTAATTTTTGGAATTAAACCCTTTACCTTTAAATTTGGAAAAATTTTTTCCCAAAAAAAAAAAGAATTTGGAAAAAAAAAAAAAAATTTGGGAAAGGGTTTTTGGGGGTTTCAAAATTTAAAGTTTAAAATTTTTTAAAATTTTCCAAATTTAAATTTTTTAAAATTTGGGGGGAAATGAATGGAAAACCCTTTGGTTTTAAAAAAAAAGGGGGGAAATTTAAAAAAGGGAAAAATTTTTTTTTTTTTTAGAAAAAGGGGGGGAAAAAAAAATTTTTTTTTGGCCCCAAAAAAAAAGGGAAAAAATTTTTTTTCCAGCTTTTTTAAAAAAGGGGGGGGGAAAAAAAAACCCCCAAATTTTTTAAAAAAAAAAAGGGGAAAAAAAAAAAATTTTTTTTCCCCCCTTTAATTTTAAAAAAAAATTAAAGAATTTAAAGAAAAAAAAAAGTAAAAAATTTTTTTAAAATTTTTAAAAAATTTTTTGGCGGAAATTAAAAGGGGGTTTTTCCCCAAATTTTTTTTTTTAAATTTTTTTTTTTTTTTTAAAAAAAAGGGGTTTTAAACCCCCCCCCCCCCAAAAAAAAAAAAAAATTTTAAAAATTTTTTTTTAAAAATATAATATATATATATATATATATATATTTATATTTAATTAATAAAAAAATTTTTTTTTTTTTTAAAAAAAAAAAAATTAAAAAAAATTTTTTTAAACCTAAAGCCCAAAAAAAAAGGCATTTTAAATTTTGGGAATAAAGGGGGGGGGGAAAGGAGAAAAAAAAATTTTTTAATTTTTTGGGAAGGAAAAAATTTAAGTTTGGGAACGGGAAAAAAGGTTGAGAAAGGGGTTTAAATTAGGGAAAAATTTGGAAAAGAAAAAAGAAATTTTTTTTAAAAAACAAAGGAATAAAGAGGGAAAAACGGAATTTAAAAAAACCAAAGGGAAAAAAAAAAAAAATTTTTAAATTTAAAATTTTTTTTAATTTCCTTTTTTTTTTTTTTTCCCTTTATAATTTTTTTAAAAGGGAAAAAAGAGAGAGAGAAAGAGAGAGAGAGAGAGAGAGAGATCCTTTGATAACATACCACATGCCAACTATCTTCATCAATACTGGGGCAAATATTCTCTTCAATGAGTTTGCAGACTCCTTTTTTGTTTAAAAAAATTTTTTAAAATTAATTAAATTTTAAAAAAAAAAAAAAAAAAAAAATTTTAAATTCCAAAAAAAGGGTTTTTTGTGGGAATTTTATTTAAATTTTTAAAAAATTTTTTTTTAAAAAAAAAAAAAAAAAAAATTTTTTTTGGTTATGATTAATTGGAAAAATTTTAAAAATTTAAAAATTAAAAAAGGGGTTTTAAATTTTCAAAAACAATTTCCAAAAATTTTTTAAAAAATTTTTAAAACAAAACATTTGGGAAAACCCCAAAAGGGGTTTTTTTTAAAAAAAGGGGGGGGAAATTTAAAAGGAAAAAGGAAAAAGGGGCCAATTTTTTAATTTTGGGTTAAAAAAATAAAAAATTTTTACCTTTTTTTTAAAAAATTAAAAATTGGGGAAAGGAAAATTTGGGAAAAATTTAAATTAAAAAGGGAAAAAAAGGAAAAAAAAAAAAATTTTTTCCCAAAAAAAGGTTTAAAATGCCCCAAATTTAATTCCCAAAAACCCAAAAAATTTTAAAACCCCTTTTCCCCCTTTTTAGGAAAAAGGGAAAAAAAATTAAAAAAAATTTCCCCCAAATTTAAAATTTAACTTTTAAAAAAAATTTTCTTTTGCCCTTTTTTTTTTTTAAAAAAATTAAAATTTAAAAAAAAATAAATTTTCCTGTTAAAAAAACCCTTTTTTAAAGGGGGTTTTTCCCCTTTTTTTTAAAAATTTTTTTAAAAACCCCCTTTTTTTTTAAATTTTAAAATTTTTTTTTAAAAAAGTTTAAATTTTCCTTTTTAAATTAAATAAAATTGTTTTGTTTTTTAAAAAATTTTTGGGTTTTGGGGAACTTTTTTAAAAATTTTTTTTGGGTTAAAACCTGGTTTTTTTTTTTTAAAATTTTTTAATTTTTTGGGTTTTTTAAAAAAAAAGGGTTTAAAAAGGGGAAATTTGGGTTTTTTTCCCCCAATAATTTTGGGCCGGGGGCCCCCTGGAAAAAAAACCCCCCCCCCCAAAAAAGCTTTTAAAAAATTTTTGGGGGTTTTTTTCGGGTTTTTTGGGTTTTTTTCCCTTTTTTTTTTTTGGTTTTTTGTTTAGTTTTTTAAAAAAAACCCGGGGGTTTTTTGGGGTTTTTTTAAAATTTTTTGGAAAAGGGGTTTGGGTTTTTTAAAAAAGGTTAAAAAATTTTTTTGGGTTTTTTTTTTTGGTTTTTTTTTTGGGGAACTGGTTGGTTTGGTTTTGGGCCCCGGGGGTTTTTTGGGGTTTTTGGCCTTTGGGGCCCCGGTTTTGGGAAATAAAAAGGGGTTTAAAGGGGAAAAATTTTTTTTTCCCCAAATTTTGGGGGCCTTTTTTAAAAAATTTCAAGGGGGTTTTTTTAAAAAAAAATTTTTTTTTAAAAAAAATTTTCCCTTTAAAAAATTTTCCCCCCCTTTTTTTTTAAAACCTTTTTTTTGGGGGCCCCCCCTTTTTAAACAAGGTTTCCCGGGCCTCCCCTTTTCCAAGGGGGTTTTCTTTAAAATTGGGGTTTTTTGGGGGTTTTTTTCAAAAATTTTTTTTAAAAAAAACCCCCCCCTTTTAAAAGGGAAAAAAAAGGGTTTAAAAATTTTTTTTTTAAAAGGGTTTTTTTTTTTTTTTTTTTTAAATTTTTAATTTTTAAAATTTTGGGGTTTTTTTTTTTGGGGAAAAAAAAAACTTTTTTTTTTTTAAAAAAAAATTTTTAAGGGTTTAATTTCCAATTTTAAAAAGGGGTTTAAAATTTTAAAAAAATTTTTCTTTTTTTTTTTTTAAAATTTTTAAAAAAAAAAATGGGTTAATTTAAAAGAATTTTCCCCCTTTTTTTTTTAATTTTTTTCCCCCCCCCCTTTTTAAAAAGGGGGGAAGTTAAATTAAAAAATAAATTGGGAAAAAAAATAACCCCAAAAAAAAGGGGGGGTTTTAATTTTGAAATTTTAAAAATTTTTAAAAAAAAAAAATTTTAAATTGGGGGTTTTTTTATTTTTCCCAATTTTTTTTTTTTAAATTTTTTAAAAAAAAATAATTTTTTTTTTTTCCCCCCCTTTTCCCCCCCCCCCCCTTTTTTTGGGGAAAAAAGGATTTTTTTTTTTTCCCCAAAATTTTGGCCCCCTTTTTTTAAAAAAGGGAAATTTTAAAAAAAATTTTTTTTAAAAAAAAAAATTTTTAAAAAAAGGAAAATTAATTTTTTTTTTAAAATTTTTGGGGCCAAAAATTGTTAAATTTCCCCCTTTTTTTTTTTTTTTTTGGTGGGCCCCCGGGCCTTTTCCTTTTGGGGTTTTTTAAAATTTCCCCCTTTCCAAATTTTTCCCTTTTTCCCCCCCTTCCCTTTTAAATTTTCCCCTTTTTCCCCCCCAAAAATTTTTTTTTAAAAATTAAAATTTATTAGGGTTTTAAAGGGTTGGTTTTTCATTTTTTTTAAAATTGGGGGGGAAAAAATTTTTTTTTTTTTTTTTTAAAAATCCTTTTTTTTAAAAGGGGCCTTTTTTTAAAATTTTAAAAATTTCAAATTAATTTTAAAAGGGGTTTTTAAAACCTTTCCCCAAAAAAATTTTTCCCTTTTTCCCCCCCCTTTTCCATTATTTTTTTTAAAAACCTTTCCTTTTAAATTAAAACCTTTTTGGTTTTAAATTTTTTTTTTTAATAAAACCCCCTTTCCAAGGCTAAAAAAATTTTTCCCAAATTTTTAATTAATTTCCTTTTTTAATTTTAGGTAAGGAACCCTTTTTTTTAAATTTGGGAAACCAAATTAATTTTTTTTTTTGAATTTTCCCGAAAATTTATTTTTAATTCTTTCCCCAAAATTTGGGTTTTGGGTTTTTTTAAACAAAATTTTTTTTTGTTTTAAATTTTTTTTTAAATTTTTAAAATTTCCTTTTTAAAAAAAAAGGGGGGGAAAAAATTTTTTTTCTTTTTTTAAAATTTCATTTTTTTTTTTTTAAATTTTTTTTTGGTTTTTTTAAATTTGGTTTTTTTTTTCCCTTAAAATTTTTTTCCCGGGTTTTTAAAAAAAAATTTTAAAAATTTTCTTTTTTTTAAAAACCCCTTTTAAAATTTTTTTTTTCCCCTTTTAACTAACCTTTTTTTTTGAAAATTTTTTGGTTTTGTTTTCCTTAAAAATTTTTTATTTTTTCCCCCCTTTTTTTTAATTTTTTTCCCTTTTTTTTTTTTAAGAATTTTTTTATTTTTATTTATTAAAAATTTTTAAATTTTGGTTTTTAAAAAAATTTTTTTAAAGAATTTTAAAAATTTAAATTTTTCAAAGTCTAATGTGTCAACATTAAAATCAGTGCTGATTATGATCTAATGATCATCCTCCTAATTGGAGGTTTTGATATCATCTGTATTACAATATTACAATATCCTATACCATGAGACTTTGGGCTGTTGTGAGCTTTTCATCAGCAGATGCACCAAAGAAAGCATTTGGAACATGCACAGCTCACATATGTGCAATTGTCTTTTCACATATCCCTGCTTCCTTCTAATTATTTACTCATATATTTGGGGGCCTTACTATTTCCCCTTCTATTCACATCATTGTATCCAACCTTTACCTGGTCCTATTCCCCACTATGAACATTATTGTCTATGGTGTGGAAACAAAGTAAATCAGAGAGTGTGCATTAAGGCTGTTTCCAGTTCAAAGGATAAATCTCACCATTTTTCACACAAAAAAACACTAAATAAGTCAAGGAATAAAAGATCTCTACTAATTTAGAGGAATGACCCACCTTTACCTATAAGCTCTGATCTCCAAGCTTGGCAAGGCAATGTCACTTATTCATTTAATGAAAGAGCACATACAGTAGTACCCTGATGTCAGCCCTGAATCTTCCAATGATTTATCCATTGGACCATTCTAGTAGTCTATATTACAAACTACTTATCAAGCCCTAATCTTTCTGCTGATCATCTGTCTCAAATCTTCAATTGTCTAACATATCTAAAACTGGATTTTAGTAGATATCTTAAAGTCAACATCTCCAAAACTTATCTTAATATCTTTCCTCCACTGTTGAAGGCAATATCATCCTCCAAGGCTTCCATATTTATAACTTAAATGTTATTCATGACTCCTCATTATTATCCATCCACCACAGATGAAATTTTGCCAAAGCCTGTCAATTTCATCTTTGCAATATTTGCAAATATGCCCTATTCTCTCTTGTGATACTAGTGCTACACTGGTGCAGGTCCGATGTCCTCATGCCTGGGCTATTGCAATAGCCTGTTAGTTATTCTTTTTTCTCAACCCTACTCTATTCAGCTGAACCAAGTGATTTTCCTGATGTGAACATCTGACCATGTCAAATCCCTACTCAATAGATTCTGGGAGCTTCCCATCACATCCAGAATTAAATATAGTATACTTTGGTTTGTGTTCAAAGCTCTTTATAACGTAATCCTCTCCCCAACCTTATCAGTCTTCTTACACTTTATACCTCTACAAATACTCCTTGATCCAATGATGCTGATCTCCTTGTTATTTGAACAAGATATTCTATATCTCAGCCCCAGACATTTTAGCTCTCTGACTCCCATGCCTGGAATATCCTCCCTCTCATTTCTGCTTACTAGTTTTCCTGGCTTCCAAGACTCAGCTAAAATCCCACCTCCTATAAAAATACTTTCCCAGTTTCTCTTAATACTAGTGTCTTCCATGTTCTGATTATATATATCCTGTATATTGCTTGGTTGTACATAAATGTTTATAGATTGTCTCTCACTAAATTGTGAGGTCCTCAACTGCAAGGACTGTCTTTCACCTTTCTCTGCATCCCCAGTGTTTAACATATTGTTAATGATATGTTAATATTATAATAAATGGTTATTGAATGTCTAACTGGACATTCACCTATGAAAGCCTTGCTGCTTTTAATCATATACTGGGAACTGCTTCTGTCTATATCCTGTGGTTAGGTTTTTATAGCAGAAACCATGTGGATAATTATGGTATATATCAAAATAATTTACTAAAGGAACCTGATATTGTGAAGGGAAAAGGTCTGGGTCCAATGATCCCAGATGACCAATCTACACAGAATAAATTTGTATAGTTGCAATGTTGTATACTGTAATTTTTTCATAGAAAATATTTTCTGTTATCCCTGAAATTTTCATACTTATTCATCCTGATTTTAATCTAGTTGTATTCTTTCAAAAATTTCCACATTTATAAG